>NC_059374.1:43845224-43862724 GCF_019703515.2 Myxocyprinus asiaticus | reverse complement strand
TGTGAGAGAGAAAGACTACTGGTGCTGTTTCGAAATCAATGAGAAAGAGGAGACGGGTGAGGAAACGCACACACTTTATACCTTACAGATAACGTTTGACTTTTTTACTGAATGATGACACATGACATATTTGGGCCCAGAACTTTATTTTACTGGTGATGCACCTTCCTCAAGTCAGTTTTAATGGGTTTTTCTGTATTAGTGAGGATGTTTTGAGGAATTTGAAGCATAAAAGTGTTTGTTGTGTCTCTCAGAGCGTCCGCTGCACTTTCAGGAGAGAGTTCTGCCGATTCTGCATTCACTCGGTACAGACAGTTACCTACTCGTCAAAAAACACTTCTCTATGGAAGCCATGCTCGTCTACCTCGGTAAGAGTGTGTGTGAGACATTTATCAGAGGTGCATTCCTGACTTCAGTGTTGACACAGCTGTGAATATGATTGTGTGCGTGTGCGTGTGCGTGTGTGTGTGTGTGTTCCCTTCAGCCAGTAAAGTGGAAGTGTCTAAACACGGTATGATGAAGTTTCGAGAAGAAAGGAGTTTACTGGGTTTGGGTTTGAGTTCTGGCAGCTTCAACGACCGATACTTCATACTGACCAACACCTCGCTTAGACTCTATAAAGAAGTCAGGGTAAGACACTTGTGTTTGTATAAAAGGACTCATATTTTATTTTTCTCCTTTAAGTCCACTTATAATGTTTCTCAATGTTTCTTGTAACATAAACAGTCATTTTAATGACCATAATCCACCCCCTCTCTGACCCTTACAAATAAACAAACAGTTTTTTTTGGTGCTGTACCTTTAAGACTGGCTAACCTCTTCACATGTGAAACCAGTAACTGCACTTGTGTACAAGCTGTTGAGTCCAGTCTAGTTTTTATCTGCTCCGTCTGTTTGTAAACCTGCATTACATTGTGACAGATTCATAAAACAATCAGTGCTGAAATGTGAAACTTTCCCCGTATCTTACTCTTTTTGTTAAACAAAGACCAGCTGGAATGATATTCTGAACACGGAACATGAGGACGTTCTAGTGTCAATGTTTCAACAAGCCATTTTTGCAGCTTAGTTTCAACTATATTGTATTTAACCCTTTAAGCTCAGATGGGTGGGCTTTTTCTCACACATAATGATCAAAATATTAGTAACTACAGTCTTGACCAACACAAAATAGGTATCGTTTGAAAGTTTAGAAGCTCTACTTTCCAATGCATGTAGACATTATGACCAAAACTGAACAAGTGCTTTGAAATTTGCAGACAAATAAGAAGTGTTACGTTTTGTTGCACTGTACATATTATTGCAATCAGTAAAAATATCAAACTCATGAAATACTCATGTGTCATATGTTGTTGGAAAACTCTCAAAGAGTAAAATACAACCAGCCTATTTGTTTTACTCACAGACAAAAATATAGTGAGTAATAGCTAAGAATAAATCTTTGACAAATGCTGTTATATGCAGCATTTTTGCATATAAAAACAGAACATAAAATATCACATACTGTACCATTATTTAGAGGAGGTGATTATCTTTAAAACGAGCCCACACACAAAGTAATCAGATGCATATATCATAAGATAACCCATATGAAGCACAATGTGCACAGAATCTTGCTATCTGGCTACAAACATGTTCGCTTTCCTGAATAAGATGACGTCATCGGAAATTCTGTAACATCATGGAATGCTAAACCATTCGGATTGGGGTCAGATCGGTGCAAAATCATCCATATTTGGGCAGAGAGTCATGTGATCAATCACTCTAAATACATATGACCACCAGGAGATGGCGCCAAATACTTGACACAGACATAATGATGACTCAAATGGCACAGAGTGAAACTCATTCTGTGAAATCTCATGACTAAAATCATGTCTGCATGCTATGCAAACCTTTATTCATTGTTGTGTTTGCATGTGTAATTAGTTCTTATGTACAATTATTATGTTTTATTTGTTTGGAGATGTTTTTGGACACTTAAAAATTATATTTGTAATGTTATAACTTTTGATTGCTTTGTCGTATCAACACAAAATATTTCTCAGTTACAGTTGACATGATTGGGAACAAAACAAAAGCAGTTTTTAGAGCCACCTTATTTACACCCAGTGATATATAATGTCAAATAATAAAACTAAGAAAAAAATACATTTTTAGCTAAATTTTTTGGTGTGATTTTTCAGCAGTTTCTTATCATAATCTATATCATTAAAACATTTTAAAAGTTTTCTTTAAAATTCTAGTTATAAGCCTTTGGGTATGCCACTGGAACAGGACATCTTTAGAAACACCCTCAGAGCTTAAAGGGTTAAGCACAAATGAGTTACACAATGAAATTTAATACTCAAGGTTAGAGATCTGATCAAATCTCTTGGTCTTTTTGGATGTGGTGGAAATTTTGTCTGAGCGCAATATTTAACACATCCAAACAGACATATTTGAAACACAGTGAGTTATATCTGCATGACAGAATCAGCTACAACAATAAATTACAAATGATAAATTGGACTCAAGACAGTATTTACAATGTTTAAGGAATCTTAACTTTACCAAATTAATATTTATGAGGTAAGCCGATAAGAACAGAGAGAAAGAGTAAATGAATGACAGTGTTTTGATTGATATTTTCACTTTGAAACTCTCACGCAGAATCTACAAAAACTACAAATCCCAGAGCTGCAGTGTGTGAGTACAGATAGAGAGAAAGAGTGTGTGTGTGTGTTTGTGTTTGTGGAATTTATTTTTATTATAAAAATGCAAAAAATGCTTTTAGGGTTTGGATTCGCCTGTAGTCTATGATACTGCATGTCCCCATAAAGCGAAGTAAATGTCTGTGTGTGTATATAGGCACAGGTTTAGTGTTTAGTTTTGTCTCTGGCTCTGGTTTAATTGGGTTCTCAGGTGGTGGTTTTCCTGTATCGTTGGGTTCTAGATGGACTGTGTGTCTTGTCATCATTGATGTACTTACAGTATGTACTGTAAGTTTACCTCTCTCTCTCTCTCTCTCTCTCTCTCTCTCTCTCTTTCAGAGTAATCGTCCAGAGAGGGAGTGGCCAGTCAAGTGTCTGAAGGTTTATCACGGCATAAAAAAGAAGCTCCGCCCACCTACTTGGTGAGTTTAATTATGAACTCAATCACAACACTCAAGGCATTAAATGGAAGAAGGCACATGTGACGTCATCAGTATCTTTCTGTACTGATAGTACAGTCCTGCACGGTCATTTCTGACCAGTAGCTTGCAGTGTTTGTCAACACATCTGTAAATCGTGTGTGTTTTTGAGGAGAGGTGTGCTTTTACTTTACTAAGAGATCACATGTACCATTTCACCTGAAAAAAATCCCATAGACTTGCATTGAAGTAGGGACTCGAGTCATATCTAAAGGGCATAGGGTGATCGTAGAGATATTTTATAATTTATTTTTTGATATTGAAATTGCGATGCATTTCGATTAATGAAACTAGTATCTTTAAAATTGTTGTCTTTGATCTTCTGCTCTAGCGTTTTCTATATAGATATCTATGGTGTAGATATCAAAGTGTAATTAGCTAGCGAAGTGGATTTACAGGTTATAGAGTTGTCAAAAGCTATCATGGGGGGCCTGAGTAGCTCAGTGGTAAAATACGCTGGCTACCACCCTTGGAGTTCGCTAGTTTGAATCCCAGGGCGTGCTGAGTGACTCCAGTCAGGTCTCCTAAGCAACCAAATTGGCCCGGTTGCAAGGGAGGGTAGAGTCACATTGGGTAACCATGTTGCCCTTGCTTTTTTGTGACTTCCTGGATGAGCTGTGCTCTTGGAGGAATTTTGGAAGGTCGGCCACTTCTGAGAAGGTTCACTACTGTGCCAAGTTTTCTCCATTTGGAGATAATGGCTCTCACTGTGGTTCTTTGGGGTCCCAGAGCCTTTGAAATAGCTTTGTAACCCTTCCCAGACTGATGTATTTCAATCACCTTTTTCCTCATCATTTCTGGAATTTCTTTCGAGCTTGGCACAGTGTGCTTCTGGGCGAGACATTTTAGCCAACTTCATGCTCCTGTAAAAGTTGTATTTAGGTGTTGATTTGATTGAACGGGGCTGGCAGTAATCAGGTCTGGGTGTGTCTAGTCCAGCTGAACCCCATTATGAATGCAGTTTCATTGATTTGGAGATTGATGCTGCCTTCACCTGCTATCGAAATTACCGTAAATACCCACTTGGAAGTTGCACATGAATGACCTCTCAAGTCGTAATTACGACTGGGGAAACTCAGAGATCATTTTGATACCCGAGTTTCAGAGAAGGGAGGAGTCCTAAACTTTCAACATGTTGGAAGAGAGTACAGTTTCTGTTGTGAATGACAGGTTTTGTTCACTTTTCTAAATACAGCTAATTGTTAGCGCTTGCCGTTTTGGTCATATTCATTTATCTATATCAGGAACCATTCTGTGCATGTTGTACATTTTTACATTGTGAAAATAGCTTGTATTTGACCAAAATTCCATTATCATCAGCAAGCTAAGTGAGTGATATGTATTATGGTGTCAAAATAAATGTTTCTCAAGAAATACGTATGAATAAACCTGGCGTCATCCATGTTTCCTGCTCTTTCCGACAACAAAGCACTGCAACACAACGTACTCGTAATAAACACTTCAGAAATGGGAAGATAGCACATGAAGGCAGCATTAGTAACTAAGGGGGCAAATACTTTTTCACACAGGCCCAGTTGGTATTGGATAACTTTCTTGCTTCAATAAATAACATTATCACTTAAAAACTGTATTTTGTGTTTATTTAGATTGCCTTTGTTTTATGTTAGATTTTTTAAAACATTTTACTATGAGATGTACACAAAAACTGAAGAACACAGCACTGTATTTGAATGCAGTCATTAACCAATCACAATCAAGTATTCTATAGAGACGTGTAATAATATGAAGTATTTAAATTCTTCCTGTAGCTCAACTGGTAGAGCATTTTTAATGTCTCTCTCTCTCTCTCTCTCTCTCTCTCTCTCTCTGTGTGTGTGTGTGTAGTTGGGGTCTTACAGTCATCTATGAGAGTGAGAAACATGACAAGCAAGAGAGACAGCAATGGTAAGAGTTTTTTTTACTGTGTGTGTGTGTGACACCTGTTAAAGGCACCTGAGTTCTGCGTATATTAAACAGTGTGGTTGTCTTCAGTGTGATCTATGATGCTTTCAATACATGCTCAACAATGTCATATGCACAATTACAGTTGGAAAACTGCAAACTTTATTTCAGACCTTTTTCAGTAGAGTAAAAGGTCAGCTTCACCCTCCAGATCCACACACACACACCAGCTCAGATGTGTCAGAATCTGTCACATTCTGTGTAAATAATGTTAATATGTTGTGACTTTAATCTCAAAATGAACAAAACACTGAAACACACACTGTGACCTCAGACAGACTGTGTGTGTTTAAGTGTGTCTATGTGTGTGTCGGTGTGGGTTGGGTCGTGTCTAGAAGGTAACCCCCTGGTTGCGAAAAGTCTCGTGAGAGCCGTATATGATGTTTACACACTGTTTGT
The DNA here is from genome assembly GCF_019703515.2 of Myxocyprinus asiaticus. NCBI lineage: Eukaryota > Metazoa > Chordata > Actinopteri > Cypriniformes > Catostomidae > Myxocyprinus > Myxocyprinus asiaticus. Next base: position 43,857,191 of record NC_059374.1, on the reverse strand, counting down.
AGCCCCGCAGCAGCCCTACACAACCCCTGCACGTCAGGCTAAGGCGCAGAAGTATAAAGCAGTGTGATTTCATGTGGTTAAATTTAGTTTTTTCTCTCTGTCACAGGTATCTCTGCTGCGATACACAGAATGAAATGAGAGAATGGTTCGCTACATTTCTGAGCATACAGGTTAGTTGGAGAGAGAAAATTTAATCAGCATGATTGATCAACATGATAAAGACGGATTTGAAAATTAAACGTTATCATTGGGAAATATGCTCTGGAGGGTGAGTGTGACCTCCAGTTTCAGCGTCACGTTCAAAAAGCCTCCTTAAAAGTGTGTGTCAGTGGTGTTCCAGTCCTCCACAATCCACTGCAAACTTACATTCAGCTCTGACTTTGACATTTGATATGACACGCCCACTTTACACCAGCCAATCAAATACTGATAGATAAAATGAAGCCCTGCCTTATTTTTTTCTTCTTGTTGAATATCCTGTTTCGCTCTAAAATATGTCACATTCTGGAAGTGAAATGGGTTGTGAATACTGTTTCATACTTTCATATGAAAATGTGTTGCATGTTAATATTTGGTGTTCATTTGATCGCATGAAGTAATCTTGATTTACTCTCTCTTTTAGAACGGAGGTCACGTGTGGCCGGCGGAGTGGTTGAAGTCTCGTGCTGCGAGTCGTTCGGCACCTCTGGAGGCTCGTTTTGGTAATGTGTCATTGATTCCGCTGCGCGGCAGTGAGAACGAGATGAGGAACAGTGTCGCCGCTTTCACTGCTGATCCTCTCGCCGTGAGTCCAATCAACCAATCGCGAAAGGCTGTGGCCAATCACACAGCCAATCAGACACACTTGTCCTATTCTTGCTTACTAAATAGTACAGATAATATGTAAATGGGAATGCAGCCATAGAACTTTACACACTGATAGATGTGAACGCAGCTTATATTGTGTGTGGGGTTGGTCTTAATACTGCAATCCAGCATCTTAAACGAGATGGTTAAGCATCTTAAAGAAGGAGAATATTTATTAAACTGAAGCATCTTTCTTCGCTCTAAAGGCTGTGTGATTACCCATGAGCCTGCGGTGTTCTGATTTACAGACAAACACTCTGTGTGCAGCCCAGAGTCACATTCACATGCTCTGAGTGAACTTCAGATGCTTGCACAAATGAATCAAAAGTTATAATAAGAGCTTACAAATGGGTTTACAGACTGCTAATATGGGTGTTTATAAGCTTGTAATAACACATTGCATTAATTATTTCATTTTATATAGCACTTTTCATTTGCATAGCAATCTCAAGGTGCTGGAAAAAAAACTAATATGGCAGAAAAGCTTGCTGGTTAAGATGGGTTTATAGATCTTAAACTTTCAGACTGCTAATAGGGCTGTTTATAAGCTCTTAATAACATAAAGTTTAGTTAAACATTTACAGACTGCTAATAGGTGTGTTCATAAGCTCTTAACAACAGAAATGTGTGTAATAAGCTTACAGATTGCTAATAGGGGTGTTTATAAGCTCTTAATTACAGACATTAGTGTTACATTTGTATAGATGGCTAATAGGGATGTTTATAAGCTCTTAATAACATACTTTTGTCTTGATAAGCTTAGACTGCTAATAGGGGTGTTTATAAGCTTGTAATAACAGACATTTGTGGTATATTAGATTAGATTCAACTTTATTGTCATTGTGCACATTACAAGTACAGAGCCAATGAAATGCAGTTGCATCTAACCAGAGTGCAACTAGTAATATAGTATAAAATAAATGTGGGTAAAGTGTAATTGCAAATCAGGTACATACTGTATATTGATAGTGCAAATGATCACAGTAGTGCAGACTATGCTTATAAGCTTACAGACTGCTAATAGGGGTGTGTTTAAGCTCTTAATAACAGACTTTTGTCTTATAAACACCCCTATTAGCAGTCTGTAAGCGAACAACACAACTGTCTGTTATTAAGAGCTTATAAGCTTACATACTGCTAATAGTGGTGTTTATAAGCCCTTATTAACAGACATTTGTGTAATAAGCACCATATGGACTCCTCGTAAAATGTTGTATACTAATGCTTAGTTTTGGATTTAGAGATTTTAAGTGGAAAAAATGAAGATTCTGTCACCATTTACTCATGTTGTTCTGAACTCGCTTGACTTTCTTCCATTAAACACAAAATGAGACGTTTAGCAGAATGTTAGCCTCAGTCACCATTCACTTTCATTGCATCTTTTTTCCAAACAGTTATAGTGAATGCTGCTTAACATCTCCTTTAGTGTTGCATAAAAGAAAGTCAGTCATACATGAAGGTTAGTAAATTATGACAGAATTGTAATTTTTTTTATTGTGTTTTTGTGATGGGTTAACTGAAATCTTGTCAACATTTTTCGACCAGCAACAAACCAGCTAGGTGTTCTTAAGCTGTTTTTTTGGGACATGGCAGTCAGTCGACCAGCCAATAACCAGCTACCAGCTTAAACTGGATTTTCCAGCAGGGTTATTCAGCTACATGTATATATAGCTACTGGAAACACACTTTTTTAAGTGCTAACTTTATTTACTGCAACAGGTTTACTGTGCTCAGAGTGATGATGATGATGATGATGATGATGATGATGGTATTGGTAAAGGGTAGAGAAGATGAAGTATGTTTTCTGAGTGGATGATCTCTATATACTGATGCTAATGACTTTCCTTCCTTTCTGAATTATTCAATTATACAACTTTATTGAAAACTTTTTCCTGAGTGACAAAGGTAGATAAATGATGAATATTTTGATCAACCTGGTCTCATAGAATCACGTTACTATACCTACATTTTTGCAGAATGATTAAGTGGCCAATTGTACGTATGGCGTCAGTTTCCTGGTGAAATGAACACTAGAGGCGCTTCAACAACAACGACTTTTATTCACTTCCACTCAAATCAGGAGTAAAACAGCAGATTATCAGTTCATAAACACTTACATTCACTCTGTTCCTCACACAATGTTATCTTATAACATCTAAACACTTTTACTATAGCGCAGGACTCATTTGAAGCTTGTTCATGTGTGATTAAATTGTGCGGTATCTCAACTGATAGAGTGTTGCACTTGTGATGTAAAGGAGCGGGGTACGAGTCCTGAAGAGCATACGAGTCCACACGTGAACCCAAAGTGTCATAGAAACACCATAAAATGATGTTAATTGTGTTTTTCATCTCACATTTGTTTTTTCTGACACTATCGGTTAGGTTTAGGTTTAAGGTTTAGGGTAGAGAGGTCGGTTTTGTTGATTTGAAACTTGATAGAGCATTAACCATAAACACCTCATCTGTCTGGGAGAACATTTAACTCGCTTTTAGCGCCACACAGTGGACATTTCACCTCAGAACTGCCGCGATTCGTGTAACGAACCACGTAATGACATCTTGCAAGACATTTCATGAGATCAGGCTGGTTTTGATTAATAAATTATCTTTGTGTTGTTCTGCAGCTCTTCAGAAATGTTTGACGATGAAGTAAACAATGTTCAGGTGAGATGATTTACAGTAGCGTCACAGTAACATCAAAATGACGTTTGCACACATAATTTAATGGATTCATTCCCACGTGTAAATGCATTTGAATAAATGCACATGAAGTGTGAGCATGATGGCTAATGATATAATTACATTTTGACTGTATAAACACAAATTAAACTAATTATCTCTGTGTGTGTGTGTGTGTGTGTGTGTGTGTGTGTGTGTGTGTGTGTGTGTGTGTGTGATATTTTTCCCTCTGCAACTGAAGGTTTGTGAGGGTTAAAGTCACATCGGCAGCGTTTGATCTGGAACTTCAGTCAGATCCTGTGTGAAGAATTCTGGACTACTTTGTATCTTACAGTCTCTGAGCATTTGGATGTTCATGTAGTTTTACACGCACTTTGACCTTTCACAGAGGTGACAGCACCTTATATTTCACTGATTTAACCGTTCACTCTTTCTGTGGTGCATTCAGTCTGTTACTGGACTCACATGGATCACACGGTGTTGAAGGACAGATCAGAACACTCGTCTCATTCTGTCTGCATGTGTTCATTAGACGGAGGCTTCGCATGTGGAATATCTCAAATTTATTGTCCATTTAAGCAAATGAAACACTTGAGTTTGGAGGGGCGTATCCTGAGAGCCGATGGACGTGTGATTAATGTTAAGTGTTTTACAGACTTGCTCAAATGATTTCACAGGGTTTGGTTCTGTTAGTTGTGTTTGGTTCGAACACAAACGTTAATCAAATGAAGAATCACATGATGTTTTAAATGTCACAGTTCATAAACTTTATGTGAGTGGATATAATGCTGCATTGACGCATATCAGAATTACCATAATGACAAGTTTCCGAGTTGTAACCATTCACATCTTGTTGAACTAAAGTTGATTGTTGAACAGTTAACGGTAGTTATTTCAGTTATCGCTACATATTTCTGTTGAAAAGTCATTTTACTATAGTCAGTGTTACCTAGTGCAATTTCTATATTTTTCAGTATTTTTGCATGAAGTAATGTATTGGTGAAATATCAGCAACAAAGTTGGATTCACATGGATTCATTGTTGGTGTTATGACCGTCGCCTAAATCAGAAGGCGTGAGCATTAGAGTTGTTATTGGTAATTCCAATGAGACGTGAATGCAGCATAAGACTGTGTGTGTGTGTGTGTGTGTGTGTGTGTGTGTGTGTACTTGTGTATGTTTATATCAGATAGTGTGTGTGTGTGTGTGTGTGTGTCGTGTCTGAAGTCAAATGTACCACAACTTGTTCATTGTGTTGAAACAGATGAAAGGACCAATTATGTTTTAGTAATATTGATTTAAATAACTTTATTCATATAATTAGTTGTTATAATTTAATCAGTTTTCATACTATTGCATTCTAAATGAGACTTCAATGTTTTTTTAAGAGACACATCAGTGTAAAATCGCGTTGCTTTAGTTTACACACTCTGAGCTTCATTCATGAAACAGAAGCAGAACAGATTTATGTGTAAGTCATTCGTAAAACCATTATTACATATACAGACACATGTAACTATTTACCCAAGAATAAATTAAACAGTTTGCGTAATCGTGGTCTATACAAACTAATGTGATTGATTGAGAATGCACAAGAGTTTACATCAGCATTGTTTTATATCAACCAATGCATTCAATGCAAGAATGGTTTTACAAAACAAAGCAGCAATGTACATAAACGTTTATATAAAAGAATGCGGCAATTTACATAAAACAATATAAGAACACATGGTACAGTTTACATAGGATTTTACGAACCAATGCGACAATTTACATAAAAATGATTTTACGATCAAATGCAACAATTTACGTAACAATGGCTTTATGAAATAATGTCAATTTAAATAAAGCTTTTACGAAAGTGTCAATTTACATAAAAAATAGCATATAAATGCAACAGTTAACATAATTATGGATTTACAAAATAATGCGACAATTTACATATATTTTTTTTACAAACAATGCAGCAATTTACGTAACAATGGTTTTATGAAGTTATTTGTCAATTTACATAAGAATGCTTTTACGGAAGAAAGCGTCAATTTTCATAAAATTTCCGAACAAATTCAACAATTCACTTAATTTGGGTTTTACAAAATAATGCGACAATTTACACAGAAATGGTTTTACGAAGAAATGCAACAAATGAATTAAGAATACTTTTACGAAAGCGTCAATTTACGTAAAAGATTTTTACAAAGAAATGCAAAAATTTACGTAAGAAGGTTTTACAAAATAATACGACAGTTTACTTAACAATGGTTTTATGAAGTTATGTGTCAATTTACATAAGAATGCTTTTATGGAAGATAGCATCAATTTATGAACAAATGCGACAATTTTTGCAAGTAGGGGTGGGTAAAAATATCGATGATCGAATCACCAGTGGATGAATTGTGTAGTATAGTGGAGAAGTATTCAGCAGCGAGATCCTTTCACTGCGTGTTGAGAGTAAAGTTGTTCCATGTCCAAAGACGAGATCCACGCGACTCATTTTTAATTGAATAATGTCTCTTTTAATACTCTTTCTGTTCTTTACAGTCAATTGTTGATCATAAACAACAAAAAATAAACATTTAATTGTAATCAGGCATAGAACAGATGAGATAAAGCCGTTTGAGTCTCTCTCGTGAACATGCGCTCATTTACAGACGTTGTTTACAGAACTGCTGGTTTTCTTAAAGAGACAGTACCGGTTTTACTACGTGTTCAACAAATCAATGTAAATACCTGTAAATAGTATAAATTATGCAATTACATAATTAAATAATCACACATGAAAATAACAAAAAATAATATATGCAATATAATATCATATTTATTAATTAAATACATTGATTTGTTAGTTTTAAATGATAAAAAAAACTATTAACTATTAAAACTAACCCCATTTAATATATAAATAGTAAAATGAATATTTTCATATTGTACTTAGTTAGAAGGTTCCCAGTATTATTCACAGAATTAGCTGGGAGATAATTTATTTCATTTATAAGCAAAAGGGACATTTTAACTGAAATTAACTCATATGAATCAATATTGAATCAAATCGGGAAATCTGTATCGATACCCAGTCCTACAAAATAGTGCAACAATTTACACAGAAATGGTTTCACGAAGAAATTCAATAAATTAAGAATGCTTTTACGAAAGAAAGTGACAAAAAATGTTTTACTAAATAATGCGACAATTTACTTACAGTATTTTAACAAACAAATTCAACAGTTTACGAACAATGGTTTTATGAAGTTATGTGTCAATTTACATTCAAAAAAAATTAATGACCAAATGCAACAATTTACTTAGGGTTTCACAAAACAGTGCGACAATTAACACCGAATGGTTTTATGAACAAAATTGCGCAAGCAAGGTTTTATGGAAAAAAAGTGACCATTTACAATATTTTATGAACATGACTTGCACAGAAACTCGTTCTGTTTGTTTCATGAGTGAAGATGTTCGATTCTGTAAAAACAACAGGATTTGTTTCATCTGATGGTGGTTTGATTAAATAAGTGTGTAATTGTCAGGGGTTTAAGCTCAGAGTAGATGTGAAATTAAATTTGATGATCTAAAAAATGGGTTTGCTCAATTATTTCCCATCAGTTCTGTTAATTAACAAACAGATTTTACCCAGAAAGGAATTTATTAAGGGTCACAGTGAGTGTGTGTGTGTGAGTGTGTGAGTGTGTGAGTGTGTGTGAGTGTGTGTGAGTGTGTGTGAGTGTGTGAGTGAGTGTGTGAGTGAGTGTGTGAGTGAGTGTGTGAGTGAGTGTGTGAGTGTGTGAGTGAGTGTGTGAGTGTGTGAGTGTGTGAGTGTGTGAGTGAGTGTGTGAGTGTGTGAGTGAGTGTGTGTGTGAGTGTGTGTGTGTGTGAGTGTGTGAGTGAGTGTGTGTGAGTGAGTGTGTGTGAGTGAGTGTGTGTGAGTGAGTGTGTGTGTGTGAGTGTGTGTGTGTGTGAGTGTGTGTGTGTGTGTGTGTGTGTGTGTGTGTGAGTGTGTGTGTGAGTGTGTGTGTGAGTGTGTGTGTGAGTGTGTGTGTGAGTGTGTGAGTGAGTGTGTGTGTGACTTGATTCAGCTGGTAATAAGGGTCTTATCTGGACAAAATTAGTTTCTGTTCTGTATTTGTGAAGATATCAATTAAATAATTATTTTTAAATAACCATGTTAAATTAATGTGAGATTGTAACTTTGAAAAAAGTCTCTGTACATGCGGTGCTGTTTTATGTTGTGACTTTTATTGCTTGTTAATAGTAAATGTGGTCATTGTTCTACAGTGCTTTTGTAAATACTGTTACTGTCAAAGAGATCAATGATTGCAGACAGAATTTAAATTCATAAAAGGATTTCTGTCTGACATTTTTTACACCTCATCTCTCTTTCTCTGTGTATTTGGAGTGAAACTTTAATTCAGTCTTTTCTCAGTGAAAAGATCATCTCCTCTGAACGAGCTCTGCATCTGCAACTATTGAAGATTCATCTGGATTCAATGAAACATGTTTAAATCCTGATTCTCCTGCGGTCACTCATCTCATTTCATCCAAACATCTGTTCCTCCTCTCAGCGTGTCTATCAGACTCACAGTAGAATTCTCTCAGCTTTTCTATATTTTCAGTTTGTTTATCTTCAGTCTTGTTGCAGGTTAAATTGTTCCACTACTGGGCATCTTTTTGGGCACTGTTGCCGGGCAACAGAGAAAAACTGACATGCCAACTGCTCTGTCCACCACACAGTCTGTCAGGCACATCTGCTTACTTCCTCTAATAATCCTCTATATTTCTGTATTTGAATTGTTGACATGTCCTGTGATGCAACATTCTTTACTCCATCTAAAATAACATTTAGCTAATTAATTTATATTCTGGGTTCAATGCAAGTTAAGCTCAGTCGTCAGCATTTGTGCCGTTATGTTAATTACCAAAAAAAATTTATTTAGACTCGTCTCTCCTTTTCTTAAATTAAAAAAAAAACAAAAAAGCAAAAATGTGTGTTCCAGTGAGTCACTTACAATGGAAGTCAATGGGGCAAATCTTTGGAGGGTTTAAAGGCAGAAATGTGAAGCGTAAAATTTTATAAAAGCACTTACATTAATTTTTCTGTTAAAAGTTGTGTATTATTTGAGCTGTAAAGTTATTTAAATTGTTTCTATGGTCGTTTAGGGTTTACAGTATTATGTCTGTATGTTGCTGTCTGTATAATGGCTATAAGTTTACACAGAAAAGGTTAGAAAGTGATTATATCACACTAAAATCATGTTAACCCTTTAAGCTCGGATGGGCCCGTGAGGAAAAAAATCTTCAATATATTAATAACTACAGTCTTGACCAACACAAAATAGGTATCGTTTGAAAGTTTAGAAGCTCTACTTTCCAATGCATGTAGACATTATGACCAAAACTGAACAAGTGCTGTGAAATTTGCAGATAAATCAGAAGTGTTCCATTTTGATCATTTATATAAAAAAATGTTGCACTGTATATATTATTGCAATCAGTAAAAACATCAAACTGATCAAATACTCATGTGTCATATGTTGTTAGAAAGCTCTCAAAGAGTAAAATACAACCAGCCTATTGTTTTACTCGCAGACAAAAATGTAGTGAGGTATAGCTAAGTATACGTCTTTAGTTGCTTATATTCCGTGTTTTCGCTTATAACTTAAGAAAAAAAAAGCTTAACATAAAATCTCACATATCATTACTTAGAGGAGGTGATTATCTTTCAAACGAGTCCACACACAAGATAATCAGATGCATAGATCATTAGATAATCCACATGAAGCACAATGTTACATATGACCACCAGGAGATGGCGCCAAATACATGATACAGACTCAATGATGACTCAAATGACACAGAATGAAACTCATTCTGTGAAATCTCATTACTAAAATCATGTCTGCATTCTATACAAACCTTTAGTTATTGTTGTGTTTGCATGTGTAATTAGTTCTTATGTACAATTATTATGTTTTATTTGTTTGGAGATGTTTTTGGACACTAAGATAAATTATTTTTGTAATGTTATAACTTTTGATTTCTTTGTCGTATCAACACAAAATGGTTCTCAGTTACAGTTGACATGATTGGGAACAAAACAAAAGCAGTTTTTTTTCGAAGCCACCTTATTAACACCCAGAGATATATAATGTCAAATAAGAAAAAAAAAAAAGTACATTTTTGGCTAAATTTTGTGTGATTTTTCAGCAGTTTCTTTGGCTGAGAGTCTCACAATGTATCAGAATCTATATCTTTAAAAAAAAAAAGAAAAGTTTTATTTACAATGATACCAAACACTTGACCCTCCTGTTTTTTTTTTTTTAAATTTATTTATTTTTTTATTATTTATTTATTTGTCGTGTTATAAGTGCCACTGAAACAGGAAATATATATATATATAAACTTCAAGCTTAAAGGGTTAACACACATTATGTCTTGTGTCTATACTTTTAAAACAGTATTTTAACATTAATGGATTGGCCTCCGCACACTATTTTAAGAATTATTAGAAAATAATTATTTAATTTACACAAATAAAGAACAGAAACAAGATTACTGGACACTAAAACCTCCAGTCTTCAAATCTGCACATTATAGCATGTAAAATAATTTGTATTTTTAACACAGTCTCCTTCAGAAAGTCCAGTCAAGGAAAAAGTGTATTTAAAAAAATAAAAAATACACTTTCCACTAAAAATGTATACATATTTTCACCTGAAATCTTACTGATAATCAAAAAAAAAAAGTCCTTGGACTTGTTCTGCGTCGACTACAAATGTGTTGCTGGACAGCGTCGCGTGTAAAGTTGCTCTCTCATGCATGTTTTTCTTGTTTGGATTATTTCATCTCTGCTTTTTATGTTCTCACAGGCGATTACATATTATTTAGCTTGGTGACCTGTCATGTTCTATACTTAACATGCAGCGGTTTGTGCCATTGTCTCACACACACACACACACACACACACACACACACGTGCATGCAGAGGAAAGCCGCAGGAGTTTCCAGGAGGTTGTGACTCATTGTAGTTAGAAGTGTTTCACCAGCACGTCTCCTGTCCTCATAAACCTGAACTGACACGTCAGGGTCACACAGATGAATGTGTGTGTGTGTGTGTGTGTTTTTATGTGTGTGTGCATGTGTGTTTGTTTGTGCATGTGTGTGTATGTGTATGTTTTTGTGTATGTGTGTGTATATGTGTTTTTGTGTTGTGCGTGTTTGTGTGCATGTGTGCTTGTTTGTGCGTGTGTGTGTGTGTGTGTGTCTGTATGTGTGTGTATATGTTTTTATGTGTGTGTGTATATGTTTGTGTGTCTGTTTGCGTGTGTATATATGTTTTTGTGTATGTGCATGTTTGTGTGCATGTGTGTGTATATGTTTTTGTGTGTTTGTGTGCATGTGTGTGTATATGTTTTTGTGTGTTTGTGTGCATGTGTGTTTGTTTGTGCATGTGTGTGTGTGTGTGTGTGTGTCTGTTTGCGTGTGTATGTATGTGCGTGTGTGTGCATGTGTGTGTATATGTTTTTGTGTATGTGTGTGTTTGTGTGCATGTGTGTTTGTGCATGTGTGTGTTTGTGTGTATGTTTTTGTGTATGTGTGTGTGTCTGTATGTGTGTGTATATGTTTTTATGTGTGTGTGTGTGTTTGTGTGTCTGTTTGCGTGTGTATATATGTTTTTGTGTATGTGCATGTTTGTGTGCATGTGTGTGTATATGTTTTTGTGTGTTTGTGTGCATGTGTGTTTGTTTGTGCATGTGTGTGTGTGTGTGTGTCTGTTTGCGTGTGTATGTATGTGCGTGTGTGTGCATGTGTGTGTATATGTTTTTGTGTATGTGTGTGTTTGTGTGCATGTGTGTTTGTGCATGTGTGTGTTTGTGTGTATGTTTTTGTGTATGTGTGTGTGTCTGTATGTGTGTGTATATGTTTTTATGTGTGTGTGTGTGTGTTTGTGTGTCTGTTTGCGTGTGTATATATGTTTTTGTGTATGTGTGTGTGTCTGTATGTGTGTGTGTATATGTTTTTATGTGTGTGTGTATATGTTTGTGTGTCTGTTTGCATGTGTATATATGTTTTTGTGTATGTGTGTGTTTGTGTGCATGTAGAATAATATTAGTGTAGATGTCATTAAATTTTATTGTAGAGTTATAGATCATGATGGATGTTTCTGGTTCCGGCAGATCTAACTAAAGCAGCCTAACTGTGAGTTGATGGATAAATTAGGTGTTTATCTGGCTAAATAGATGAGTCCTTATTCTAGACTTCAACTGAGTGAGTGTGTCTGCATCCCAAACAGTGTTAGGGAGACTATTCCATAGTTTAGGAGCCAAATATGAAAAGAAATGCAGCCGTGATCAGATGATAAGAGCAAGTCATTAGTAACTCTGATAAGTGCAGTCTCTGTAATGTGATGGGGCCTAAATTCTGACTGAAATTGTTCATATAT
>NC_059374.1:43795224-43835224 GCF_019703515.2 Myxocyprinus asiaticus | reverse complement strand
TGGTCAGCAGAAGGAAGCATGAAGTGCTCCAAAATGTCTTGGTAAACGGGTGCAGTGACTTCGGTTTTCAAAAAACACAATGGACCAACACCAGCAGATGACATTGCACCCCAAATCATCACAGACTGTGGAAACTTGACACTGGACTTCAAGCAACTTGGGCTATGAGCTTCTCCACCCTTCCTCCAGACTCTAGGACCTTGGTTTCCAAATGAAATACAAAACTTGCTCTCATCTGAAAAGAGGACTTTGGACCACTGGGCAACAGTCCAGTTCTTCTTCTCCTTAGCCCAGGTAAGACGCCTCTGACGTTGTCTGTGGTTCAGGAGTGGCTTAACAAGAGGAATACGACAACTGTAGCCAAATTCCTTGACACGTCTGTGTGTGGTGGCTCTTGATGCCTTGACCCCAGCCTCAGTCCATTCCTTGTGAAGTTCACCCAAATTCTTGAATCGATTTTGCTTGACAATCCTCATAAGGCTGCGGTTCTCTCGGTTGGTTGTGCATCTTTTTCTTCCACACTTTTTCCTTCCACTCAACTTTCTGTTAACATGCTTGGATACAGCACTCTGTGAACAGCCAGCTTCTTTGGCAATGAATGTTTGTGGCTTACCCTCCTTGTGAAGGGTGTCAATGATTGTCTTCTGGACAACTGTCAGATCAGCAGTCTTCCCCATGATTGTGTAGCCTAGTGAACCAAACTGAGAGACCATTTTGAAGGCTCAGGAAACCTTTGCAGGTGTTTTGAGTTGATTAGCTGATTGGCATGTCACCATATTCTAATGTTTTGAGATAGTGAATTGGTGGGTTTTTGTTAAATGTGAGCCAAAATCATCACAATTAAAAGAACCAAAGACTTAAACTACTTCAGTCTGTGTGCATTGAATTTATTTAATACACGAGTTTCACAATTTGAGTTGAATTACTGAAATAAATGAACTTTTCCACGACATTCTAATTTATTGAGATGCACCTGTATTTCTGCTGCTCCAAACTTCAAAACCCCTCATCAACATCCTTTTCTGATCATATGTGGATTCTGTTCACAGAATGAGGCAGAAAATATATTATTTGTAGATTTCTATACGATGTTAAAGGCTACATTAGTTAGCATTTCTTGTAAAAATACCCCAACCGCATAAAAAACATTGACAAGGCATATAATCGTGTATTTATTGGATTTATGTTTCATCTGTCAAAGCGTTTCTAACTGTTTGTTGTTAATCTGTAGAAACATGATGTAACTCCTCTATTAAGCTCACAAGAGAAAGTTCCTCAATGACGTCATATTTCACTCACAACAGTGTGAAAGCGCTCGTATGAATCATAACACATCATAGGAAAGTGTTTCACTGGTGTTCAAAAGATCCTCAGATTGCATCATTTATATGGATTTTCCACTTGAATAGACTAAATATTAAATCAAACAAATGGCATTAAAAGGCAAAGTAATCTCATCAGTGGCCATCTGCGGCCCGCCGACTGCTCTGATGCGACCCGTGAGAGATTTTGGAAATGGAACAGAATTTGGCCCGCTATTTGAAATTATGTGAAATTAATATTCTGAACACTGGGTTTCGCTATCACGTACAGCCACATTTCACAGCGCATCGTCTCACTAGTGCGTTCTCTTTGCAGTCGCCACCAGCTTTATCCACTGGAAGAGCTCAGGAGTTGGAAATTTGGAGGATTTCCAAGGATGAAGGCCACGCCAAAGGAATGATGCATTTGTAATAGGACTGGTATCGGGTTAGATACTTTGCTCATGTATTCGTTCTCGATAAAATGTCCCGATACCACGCGGGTGGACACACCAAGTTTATTAAGCACGCACAGAGACGCACGAGCTGAGCACACTCTCCTAGAATGTTTTCTGCAGCGTTGGGAAGTTTAATTATCTGTCGTGATTTGGTTCATTTTGATGTTTCATTAAAACAAGAAAAATGATTCACAGACTTCTCAGCGCCATAAGAGAGCGCGCTCAAAACACTCGTGCCTGTACTGCACACGCTCAGCTCGCACTTGCATGTCAGCCAAATAAAAGAGACCGCAATCATTTTGGTCAAATTAAAATAGTATTTGTAACACAAGTAACAACAGAACAGAAACCATGATTGAATTACCGATAAATAAAGAGTAATGTCTTGAATCACGTCATAGCAGGAAATTGTAACTTATTGTTATGCATCACATGCAGTGGGCATCAAAAAATAAAAACACAAAATCCAAAGGCATCGGAAGTTACAAGCTCTTACCCAGTATTATATTTGTTAAATCACTGCATTGTCAGATTGAGAATGAGTTTAATAAAAGGGCCAATAATTTGTGACCCTGCATAACTGAAATATCTTTTATTAACACACAATGTGATTAAAACATGCATAATATTAAGCATACAATATTCAGATGATGCAATAGTGGCATCTAGCCTTTTATTTTTAATTATTACAATGATGCGGCCTGCGAAACATCCTGTTTCTTTTTGCATCTGGCCCCCAGTAGAAAAAGTTTGGATACCCCTGTCTCAAGTAATCAAAATACTTTTTGAAAGTTACTGTATTCTGATTACTATTTCAATTGTAAATGTAGTGGAATACAGTTACTAATATTTAGTATTTGAAATATGTAATCCCACTACATATATGCTGTTACTCCCCAACTCCTGTCACTGAGCAAATATAGAGCAGCATTTTAGACACGCAGATCACACTTACATTTGGACGCTTTTATCCAAAGCGACTTACAGTGCACTTATTACAGGGACAATACCCCCAGAGCAACCTGGAGTTAAGTGCCTTGCTCAAGGACACAATGGTGGTGGCTGTGGGGATTGAACCAGCAACCTTCTGATTACCAGTTATGTGCTTTAGCCCACTACGCCACCACCACTCCACTTGAACATGTGCAATGACATTCAGACAGTTTTAAGTGACGTAAATGTCCAAAATAGGTTTGTCTTCATTTTCAACTATAAAACTATTTTCTTTTTTCATGTTTTAGCTCGATAAGTGTTCTAGTGCTTTTTAAATGCAAACTAGCTTTGATATTTTGTATCTAATGAAAATAAATTCAGACATTAATTAGTGTGATGTAAGGGGGCTGCTGTATATTTGAAGTGCAAAAGCACTCTCTAAAAGATATTCTGTCTCGAACAGTGTCAGCAGTTTTCTGTTATTAATCCTGTAAGTTTGTGAATGTCTGTGTGAACTCTAAAGAGCTCTGAATGTCAGTTCTTCATAAGCGGCTTTACAGTATGAAATATCAGCAGTTTCTGCAACAGTTCGACTGTGATTTAAAGTCTTTATCTCTCCAGTTATGTCGACTTCTGTGCTGTCATCTGTCGTTCTGTCAGTATGTATTTTTTCTTTCATTTCTGAACTCTTCTGCTTCTCTCTCTCTCTCTTCATGTCTCTTCCTCTGTCAGTTTGTTTTTCTGTGTCTCTTGTCAAAGATTGACTTTGGCTTTATGAGCATGTGTATGTGTTTGTTCGGGGGTTTGTGCATGCTTTTATGTGTGTGAGTGAGTGTGTGTCTGTCTGAAGGTTGCTCCATTAGCTGTGCATTAGAGTGGCAGAGAAATTTGATCCACACACACACACAGCCGATGGGATCCCAGTAATTCCTGCACTTCTCCAGGAATCAATATGAGACTTGCCTGCCATCTGCCTCTCAGCAAACACACACACTCATTGTATATCTCACACACACAAATGAACATTCCCATATAAACATATCCTAGATACACATCCTGTTGAAATCATAAAAGTTGCTCATAAATGCTTCTTCATGTGTCTAGAACAGAACAAGCTCTTCATGTATACTGTATATTCTGCAGGCCTGATGGACTCATTATTTAATACTCTGAAAGAATATAAAGCTTTGATTTTCTCTGCTAAAACAGCTTTAAAACTTCACTTATGATCTGACACAGATAATGAGAGTAAATCATATTACTGCGTTCAGAATCAAATAGCACTTTAAAGCTTTCAGCCAATTTAAATCAACATCGAGCTCATGCCAACTAATTACTGAATACAGAATAATGTGTAAAACAAGCAACGGAGTCTCGGACACTTTAGATTAGCTCTATACTGATTAACCCTTTAAGATCTGAGGGTGTTTTTAAAGATTTCCAGTTTCAGTGGCATACCCAAAATTAAACACTTATAACTTGAAAAAACAAAACAAAACAAAAACAAAACAAAACAAGCAGGTTTAAGTGTTTGGTATAATTGGAAAGAAAACCTTTCACATTTTTTTATGATATAGATTATGATACATTGTGAGAGTTTCAGCCTAAAAAACTGCTGAAAAATCACAAAAACAATTGAACATAAATGTACTTTTTTTCCGTTATTTTTCTGATTTGACATTAAATATCTCTGGGTGTAAATAAGGTGGTGCTGAAAAACGTTTTGAAAAGCTTTTGTTTTGTTCCCAATCATGTCAACTGTATCTGAGAAAAATGTTGTGTTGATACGACAAAGTAATCAAAAGTTATAACATTACAAAAATAATTTATCTTAGTGTCCAAAAACGTCTCCAAATAAATAAAACATAATAATTGTATATAAGAACTAATTACACATGCAAACACAACAATGACTAAAGGTTTGTATAGCATGCAGACATGATTTTAGTCATGAGATTTCACAGAATGAGTTTCATTCTGTGTCATTTGAGTCATCATTGAGTCTGTGTCATGTATTTGGCGCCATCTCCTGGTGGTCATATGTAACATTGTGCTTCATGTGGATTATCTAATGATCTATACATCTGATTATCTTGTGTGTGGACTCGTTTGAAAGATAATCACCTTTGAATGTTTGAATTATATTTTATGTTCTGTTTACTTTTTGTGAAGTTATAAGTGAAAACGCGGCAAATAAGCGACACCAACATAATTGTCAAAGACATATACTTAGCTATTACTCACTATATTTGTATCTGTGAGTAAAACAAATAGGCTGGTTGTATTTTACTCTTTGAGAGTTTTCCAACAACATATGACACATGACTATTTGATCAGTTTGATGTTTTTACTGATTGCAATAATATGTACAGTGCAAAATTATTAATATATTATCAAAATGTAACACTTCTGAGTTGTCTGAAAATTTCAAAGCACTTGTTCAGTTTTGGTCATACAGTGCATCCGGAAAGTATTCACAGCGCTTCACTTTTTCCACATTTTGTTATGTTACAGCCTTATTCCAAAATTGATTAAATTCATTATTTTCCTCAAAATTCTACAAACAATACCCCATAATGACAACGTGAAAGAAGTTTGTTTGAAATCTTTGCAAATTTATTCAAAATAAAAAACAAAAAAATCACATGTACATAAGTATTCACAGCCTTTGCCATGACACTCAAAATTGAGCTCAGGTGCATCCTGTTTCCACTGATCATCCTTGAGATGTTTCTACAACTTGATTGGAGTCCACCTGTGGTAAATTCAGTTGATTGGACGTGATTTGGAAAGGCACACACCTGTCTACATAAGGTCCCACAGTTAACAGTGCATGTCAGAGCACAAACCAAGCCATGAAGTCCAAGGAATTGTCTGTAGACCTCCGAGACAGGATTGTATCGAGGCACAGATCTGGGGAAGGGTACAGAAACATTTCTGCAGCATTGAAGGTCCCATTGAGCACAGTGGCCTCCATCATCCGTAAATGGAAGAAGTTTGGAACCACCAGGACTCTTCCTAGAGCTGGCCGCCCGGCCAAACTGAGCGATCGGGGGAGAAGGGCCTTAGTCAGGGAGGTGACAAAGAACCCGATGGTCACTCTGACAGAGCTCCAGCATTTCTCTGTGGAGAGAGGAGAACCTTCCAGAAGAGCAACCATCTCTGCAGCACTCCACCAATCAGGCCTGTATGGTAGAGTGGCCAGACGGAAGCCACTCCTCAGTAAAAGGCACATGACAGCCCGCCTGAAGTTTGCCAAAAGGCACCTGAAGGACTCTCAGACCATGAGAAACAAAGATTGAACTCTTTGGCCTGAATGGCAAGCGTCATATCTGGAGGAAACCAGGCACCGCTCATCACCTGGCCAATACCATCCCTACAGTGAAGCATGGTGGTGGCAGCATCATGCTGTGGGGATGTTTTTCAGCGGCAGGAACTGGGAGACTAGTCCGGATCGAGGGAAAGATGAATGCAGCAATGTACAGAGACGTCCTTGATGAAAACCTGCTCCAGAGCGCTCTGGACCTCAGACTGGGGCGACGGTTCATCTTCCAACAGGACAACGACCCTAAGCACACACCCAAGATAACAAAGGAGTGGCTCCGGGACAACTCTGTGAATGTC
This sequence comes from Myxocyprinus asiaticus, assembly GCF_019703515.2. Classification (NCBI taxonomy): domain Eukaryota; kingdom Metazoa; phylum Chordata; class Actinopteri; order Cypriniformes; family Catostomidae; genus Myxocyprinus; species Myxocyprinus asiaticus. The sequence goes on along the minus strand of NC_059374.1, from coordinate 43,828,908 downwards.
CTTGAGTGGCCCAGCCAGAGCCCAGACTTGAACCCGATTGAACATCTCTGGAGAGATCTGAAAATGGCTGTGCACCGACGCTCCCCATCCAACCTGATGGAGCTTGAGAGGTCCTACAAAGAAGAATGGGAGAAACTGCCCAAAAATAGGTGTGCCAAGCTTGTAGCATCATACTCAAAAAGACTTGAGGCTGTAATTGGTGCCAAAGGTGCTTCAACAAAGTATTGAGCAAAGGCTGTGAATACTTCTGTACATGTTTTTTTTTTTTTCCGTTTTTTATTTGTAATAAATTTTCAAAGATTTCAAACAAACTTTCACGTTGTCATTATGGGGTATTGTTTGTAGAATTGAGGAAAATAATGAATTTAATCCATTTTGGAATAAGGCTGTAACATAAAATGTGGAAAAAGTGAAGCGCTGTGAATACTCTCCGGATGCACTGTAATGTCTACATGTATTGGAAAGTAGAGCTTCTAAGCTTTCAAACGATACCTGTTTTGTGTTGGTCAAGACTGTAGTTATTAATATTTTGACAATATTTTTTCTCGCAGGCCCATCCGAGATTAAAGGGTTAAACATTTTCATGTTCAGTCAACTATATTTTTAGATCATACTGCAACCACATTTTTTTGTGTGTGTTTTGATAAATGTCCTTTAAATTTTGCTAATATTTTAACATGCCATATTAGTTCATTTTTTCCAGCTTTACTCTGAGTAAAATGGCATAATTTTAGGCAAAAAAAAAAAAAAAACTTTTTGTCATACTTGTGAAATAACTTTACACAGTATTTCCACGTGAGTTTTTTCCATTTCTTCTCTGCTTCAAATGAATTTCTGAGTTCTATTTTTGCAGTTAACATGCTGTTTGTGTTTTGTCTAATTCTGTTCTCATCTCTTAGATCGTGATATCTGCTGTGACAGAAACTCTCTGGAGAAGCAGCGCTGATTAACGTGAGTCTCTCCCCCCCCAGAGTGTTGAGATGGTTCAGTCCACTGATGCATGTTAAAGCAGTCAGACTCTCCCACAGTGAACGCCTGAGGGGGATCTGAGTGCATCTACAACACTGTGTTAATGTCAAAGCTCAGACCTTTAGCAGAGTTACACCACTGTCATATTTCATAAGTATGTATGAACCTTGTATTTACAGCTTTTATGAGATTCCTAACACAGCAGTTCTTTATGAAGATACTTACGTATGGAACAGAGTGGTGTGTGTTTACTTATCACAAGCCCTTTCAACTTTTAATCATGTACAGTTCAGTTTTCACTAGTTAAAATACTAATTCTTGATATTAGCAAAATAATTACTACTAGTAAAATAAAAATGTACATTTTTATATCAGTAATTAAGTCAGTAAAAACATATGAAAAATGACGTCACTACTCGAGGAAATACTCATTTAAGACATAAAAATTTACTAGTAAAAAGCGTATTTTTTTTTTATATATATATATCTGTAAATGCATTTTCACTAGTTGAATTTCCCAAAGATCTGTTATTCACTCCTGTTCAAAATGCAATTACAGATATCTATAATTAATTTCATGCATTGAACTTCCAAATACACACATATCAGCTACAATATGTACTTATTACTAGTAAAAATTATAATTTTTATATTAATAATTACATTGTTAATACAGCAAATATCCATTTCTTTTTTTTCTCTCTCCCCTTTTTCTCCCCAGTTTGGAATGCCCAATTCCCAATATACTCTAAGTCTTCGTGGTGGCGTAGTGACTCGCCTCAATCCGGGTGGCGGAGGATGAATCTCAGTTGCCTCCGTGTCTGAGACCGTCAATCCGCGCATCTTATCACGTGGCTTGTTGAGTGCGTTACTGCGGAGACATAGCGCGTGTGGTGGATTCATGCTATTCTCCGCGGCATCCACGCTCAACTCACCACGCACCCCACCAAGAGCGAACCACATTATAGCGACCACGAGAAGGTTACCCCATGTGACTCTACCCTCCCTAGCAACCGGGACAATTTGGTTGCTTAGGAGACCTGGCTGGAGTCACTCAGCACGCCCTGGATTCAAACTCACGACTCCAGCTGTGGTAGTCAGCGTCAATACTAGCTGAGCTTCCCAGATGTAATAGTAGCCAGCTGGTAGGTAGCTGTGCAGTGTGTAAACATAACTCCCCTAGCCTCAAGAGGCGCACTAGAGACTGATGCTAGGGGCTGTAGCCTTTAGCCTCCTCATTAGCGCGCCCGCCTCCCATGCCAGAGATGCTGGTTCAAATCCCGTTTGGAGCGGGTTGAGTAGGACCGGTTACAGTGGTGCCATGACTCGGATGGGAGCGAGGTTTAGGGGTTTGATTGTAACGGTAGCCAGCTGTGAGTGTTTAAACCTCACTCCCTTGGCCTCAAGAGGCGCACTAGCGACTGACGCTAGGGGATGTAGCATTTAGCCTCCTCATTAGCGCGCCCACCTCCCATGCCGGAGACACTGGTTCAAATCACGTTCGGAGCGGGTCGAGCAGGACAGGTTACACAGGCCCCCGCAAATGTCCATTTCTGATATATAAACAATTTAATTACAAGTAGTAAAAATGCTAATTATCAATATACAGTATGTAAATGTATTTAAATTTTATTTTAGATTTGACATTTTTGAGATATCTGGAAATGGATTTTAGAGATCAATAAATTGAGAGTAATTAAAGATATTTTAAAAGGTGTTCTTACTAGTTCAGTCACATTACAAATATCTGACATGAACATTGCCACTAGTGAAAACCAAATAACAGATATTAAAAATGAGCATTTTTACTAAATGTACTTTAATTGATGATATCAGGAATGGACATTTTCACTAGTAGTAACAATGCAATTATTGATGTTTAAAAAATATTATTTTTACTAGTAAGAAGTACATAGCTGGTATTTGTATTTGGTAGTTCAACTAGTATGGAATTAATTATAGATATCTGTAATTGTGTTTTGAACACGAGTGAATAACAGAACATTGGGAAATTCAGGTAAAAATGCAGTTACAGTATCAGAAATTATGTTTTTACTAATTCAACTTTACATTTTTATATCGTTGGGTATTTCCATAAGTAATGACGTAATATTTCATATTAAGAATTAACGTTTTCACCTGTGCAAACCTAATAACTGATTTCAAAAATTAGCATTTTCACTACATATCAATCATTCATATTCTGCACGTGATTAAATGTCAAAAGGGACAGAATTTTGTTTCGGTAAGGGAAGGCAACATTCTCACCTAAATTAGTGCCCGTTTATTTCCGCGATCCAAAAAACACGGACAGAATTACGGAATACAATTACTGAATAAATTATATAAAACAAAGAATGTCATGGAATTGAATGTATTTGGGATAAAATTAATGTATGGATGCATAACTAATCAAAATAAAATAGTGATATTTCCTAGTGTGATTATTTAACCACCAAAGAATGAGATTTAATGAAATAAATACACAGTCTGCATGTGCTGCACACGTCAAAGTGAATGTGTGAAGCCAGTCGTTCATACACTGAAAACAACACAACGTGATTATTACGCGTGCTGTGAGTGTGTAAATACGACAGAGAGCTCATTCACCTTGAAGCATGCAACAAATGTAGATTATTTATTTATTTCATTAAATTGCAGACTTTTGCGTTTTAATAAGTACATTCAAACCAAATAGCGAACTACTTATCCAGAGGTAAGAAGGGAAGTCGTGAAAAACACACAAACTGAAATTGCTTTATTTGATTTTCTGCCAAAATAAAAGCTCAGTATAACAAGGTGCATGACAACATGCAACAGACATAAGTTACTTCTGTACAGTAAAACGTCATATTCAAAACAATAATAATAATATATTAATAATAAGTACATTATATTTAAGCGATATCTCACTAGCAAGAGTGCTGGTGTACTGAATAAAAGTTTCCATCGATGCATTCATTAATATTGTGATGCTCTGCTTTCTGTTTGTGCAGAAATTAATTTTTGTTGTTGTGTGAAAGTGAATAAAAGTCATTGATGTTGTAGCGCCTCTAGTGTTCTTTTCACCAGGACACTGACGTAATGCATACAACAAAACACGTAACAATAATTTTGCAAACATGTAGGTATAGTAACGTGATTTTATTAGATCAGGTCAGCAGCATAATTTTGAGGCCTGTGATTATGTGATCTCTCTTTATGTGGACTGAAAAAAGAAGTTCATTGCATTAAATATTATTCTGAACAGATCGTGACATCGATGACCATTTTACAAGAGTATGATGATGATGATTTATGAGGTAGTTTGGATCTCAGGCAGTACTGACAGACATCCATTGATAAAACGTAGCAATTTTTATTATTTAAAGAAAAAATGTCTCTCTATCTTTCTCTCTCTCTCAGGAGCTGTATGTATTTGTATACATGTAATTACATCTTTTCCTCTGGAGCTCATTTTCCAGTAACCGACCACAGATGAATCACTGAGCGTGTGTGTGTGTGTGATGTTTGGGAGAGAGACTGTGTGTATGTGAGTATGTGTGTGTGTATGTGTGTGAGAGAGACTGTGTGTGTGTGTATGTGAATGTGTATGTATGTGAGACTGAGTCTCTGTGACAGCTCTAGACTCTGTAAACAGCAAACAAAAATGTGTCTGCAGACAATACCTGTCAATCATTTTGCACATTCTTATAGTGTTGTAATTTCAGCGAATTATTGAGGCTTAATGCCATCTTTATGCCATGTTGTTCATAACAGTTGTCAGCTGAGGGCGCTATTTTGCTGCTGTTGTTTTTGACTGCTTGTGTCGGTCTAAATAAAGATAATTTGCTATCTTTGGAGTTTTTTTTTATAAGAACAATACAAATTGTACAAACAAGAGTACATATAACAATACATGTCAGGGGTTTATATGAGACATTACATGAAAAAAGCAACAAAAAATACATTAAAAAACTTTGTACACACAGTACAAACAGTTGCATAGTTCGTATTGCTTTCAGATTTTTACTTTTTAAAATATGTAACAGTAGTTGTTGTTAGCCAGGAGATTGTGCTGCACTTCACTGTCAATTAAGGTAAATCTTTGCCTGTTAGTGAGCTTTTTAGGGCAGTCATGTTTCAGTTTCAGGGTTTTGACACTTTTTGAGTTTGAGTTGCTAATTTGTGGGCTGGACGCAGCAGTACAGCAATTAGTACTTAAGTAGCAAGAGAACTGTAGTGGCAGCCCTCTTCGTGTGAAGACCTGTCTCGGGTAAAGACCTGTGAGTCTACCTGCGCGAGTCCACCAAGCAAGGACACCGACAATGGGTCAGCCACTACGCTAAATTCATTCCCTGAGGATGGCACTTCGCTGATGGTCCTTGGGGACTTTAACATCCTTCTGGAAAAACCTCAAGCGACTGACTTTCTAGTTCTTCTGACCTCATTTGGCCTTACAAGACTGCACACCCTGCAACTCACAGAGCAGGGAAACAGCTAGATCTCATCCTTACACGTAATCGTGTCTCCAATAATCCCCTTGTTACCCCTCTACATATATCTGACCATTTCTTCATCCAGTTTTCTGTTACTCTCCATTCTTCTTTATCTCTTACTCCACCTATGGTCTCCTTCCACCGAAACCTTTGCTCTCTCTCACCCACTCACTTCTCTTCCATAGTCTCTGCATCCCTTCCCACCACTAACTGATTTAAATGAAGCTACAAATGCTCTTTACTCAACATTAACTTCTTGTCTTAATAGTGTCTGTCCTCTTACCTCCAGTCCAGCACCTGCCACACCCTCCAGCTCCTGGCTGTCGGAGACACTTCGTGATCACCGAACCGAGCTGAGGGCTGCGGAGAAAAAGTGGCACAAGTCAAAAGACCCTGCTGACCTGTGTAAGTATCAATCACTTCTCTCCTCTTTTTCCACTAGAGTTTCTGCTGCTGAAATTGATTATTACCAGAACAACATCAGTAACACTTCAGTTTCAACTTTCTCATCTCTTCTCTACCCTCCTCCACCATATCCTACTACTTCTCTGACTGCTGATGACTTTGCCACGTTTTTTACTGACAAGGTAGTGAGCATCAGCAGCCAGTTCTCTACACCTAACACCCACAGCTACTGTCTTCCAACATCCCATCATCTGTTTTCCTCTTTCTCTCCTCTCTCCGAGACTGAGGTCTCCAAAGTGCTTCTTTCTAACCATCCTACCACCTGTCCACTTGACCCTATCCCCTCCCATCTTATGCAAGCTCCTCTCCATCAATCTTACCCGCACTCACACACATTATCAACACATCTCTCACAACTGGAAACTTTTCCAGTACATTCAAGCAAGCTCGAGTAACCCCACTGCTTAAAAAACCAACACATAACCCCCAGTAGTTGACAACTACAGACCGGTGTCTCTCCTACCCTTCCTGTCCAAAACTCTTGAGAGGGTTGTATTCATCCAGTTGTCTGCTTTTCTCTCACAGAACAACCTACTCGACAGACATCAGTCTGGCTTCAAAAAAGGACACACAACAGAGACTGCCCTCTTGTCAGTAGCTGAAACCCTGTGACTGGCGAGAGCTAACTCCAAATCATCTGTCCTCATCCTCCTTGACTTGTCTGCTGCCTTCAACACAATGGACCACAAGATACTCCCGTCTACCCTCTCTGACCTGGGCATCACAGGATCTGCGCTTGAATGATTTACGTCATATGCAGATCGTACAAGGTCTCCTGGAGAGGAGAGGTGTCCAAGACACACCAGCTGACCACTGGGGTTCCTCAAGGATCAGTGCTTGGCCCCTTCCTCTTCTCGATGCAAACAACATCGCTGGGACCAGTCATTGAGGCACATGGCTTTTCCTACCACTGCTACGCAGATGATATGCTCTACCTGTTGTTCCAGCCTGATGACCCAACTGTCTCAGCTCATATCTCTGCCTGCCTCTCGGACATTTCGGCCTGGATGAAGGAATGTCACCTTCATCTCAATCTTGCCAAGACAGAACTCCTTGTGATCCCAGCCAACCCATCTGCTGACCACAACCTCACTATTCATCTTGGTTCAACTACACTAACACCAATCAGAACAGCTCGGAACCTGGGAGTGGTGGTAGATGACCAGCTTAATTTCACTGCACACATCTCATCAACTGCCCGGTCTTGCAGATTTGCACTTTACAACATCAGGAAAATCAGACCTTTCCTGTCTGAATATGCTACACAGCTCCTGTTCCAAGCTCTGGTCATTTCAAGACTGGACTACTGCAATGCTCTGTTGGCAAGCCTTCCAGCTAACACACTTAAGCCACTGCAGATGATCCAGAATGCAGCTACACATCTGGTCTTCAATCAGCCAAAAAGGGCTCATGTCACCCCACTTTTCATTTCACTTCACTGGATACCTGTAGCTGCCTGCATCAAATTCAAGGCTTTGACTCTGGCTTTCAGGACAGCCAGTGGAACCGCACTGTTACTTCAATTCATTTCATTTCAGGTCTATACTCCAACTCACTCTCTGAGATCTATGAATGAGCGATGCCTGGTGGTCCCATCACAAAGAGGCTCAAAGTCTATTTCATGATTGTTCACTTTCTTTGCTCCTCTGTGGTGGAATGAACTTCCAACCTCCACATGATCTGCTGTTACCTTGTCAACATTCAAGAACCAGCTGAAAACACATCTGTTCCGCAAGCACTTAACCAACTCATATTAATTGTACTTGCCACTGCACTCAACATGCACCTAATGTACAGAAAAAATAATAATAATAATTCCTTGTCTGTCTCTTTCTTCTGTGCTAGCATCTTTATTACTCCAGCCACTGTAAGAACTTGCCAGACTTATCCTGCAGATGTTGATAAACTTTGTATGACAAATTGCTTGCTATGTGTCTCATTTGTAAGTCGCTTTGGATAAAAGCGTCTGCTAAATTACTAAATGTAAATGTCATGTAAATGTATGTTTTAATGTCAATTTTAAATTGTTCCGTTTCAGTCCATTTGACTTTATGTATATAATAACGTGCCATAGTAATAATTAAATCACATATAAATTCTAGATTTTTATCTTTATCAATTGAGGAACACTTTAACATCACTTTCTTCAAAATTAACAACAATACAAGCTTCTTTTTGGAAATAATTTTTAACTCTCTCCAAAAGACTTGTAACTTGGTACACTCCCAAAATAAAAGATTAATAGTCTCAGAGGCACTTTTACAAAAAACACAATTATCTTCCACAGTAACTTTAAAGCGCTGTACCACAAGTGTCTTAACTGGGTTGTTATCTTTGGAGTGCAGGGTTTTGGAAAAAGGGGGCGTGGATAATTCAATGGCTCAGCTTGACAGCTTGTGGAAATTCTAGAACAGCTAAACACGCTTAAAGCACCTTTAAGGGTAAAGTTTAAAGTTAAAACAAGTAAAGTTTTACAAATCCATGAGTATAGTTAATAAACAGAGTACAAACAGACACTATTTAGCCCATGATTGAGCACTTGCATTAAAATTAATGAGAGTAATTGGAATGGCCAATATGGCCAAGTAGGTTAGCTCTAGGCCGGAGACCTCCAAATGGGGGCGGAACCTCCAAAAGAGGGTGGGGTTACTCCAAAAGTGGGTTGCGCCAACTCCAAAAGGGTTAAGGTTGGGAAAGGGTAAGGTTAGGGGCTCCCTATATGTTTAATGGCTATTTGGAGCTCACGCCCCTTTTTGGAGCAATGCCTGCAGTTATACCCTTCTCAATATGGTGGATGTAGAAACGAAGTCTGGCAAAAGAGCCAATCAGCTTTTAGATACAGACATCGTCTGTCAATCAACTCGAGAACGTGCATGCACATTAGCTGGACCAACCTGAAAAATAGCATTTTTTTAGTGTGATCTGTGCTAAAGAAGCACCATTTATGATAATATTGTTGTCAGATTTAACTGCTGATTTTAAAAATGTTCTTTGATCGTAATCTTGATCAACTGTTTTGGAGATTTCGGTCTTTCCCCATTCAATTTGATTGTTGTACTTTTATGCCACTTGTTTACATAGAAAATAGTTGAAAATTTAGGGACTTTGGGCCAAATTCTACTCTGTGTGTCTCTTCACAGGTTAACCAATGGCAGCACAAGCTGAAAGAAAGAATGGCTGTCTATGTGTCATTGTGATTCTGGGGTAAATTATGATCGCTTTCATTTTATAAAGGCACAATATCATATTATCCAGCATCATCTAGCACGTGTCTTCGATGTAAAACGTCCTGTATAAATCATGTGCTGTTATTTCACATGCTGTCTGTTAAAGGTGCTGTAAGGGATTTTAGCTGTTCTACTTCCACGAGACTGTGCCGTTCGATTAGTCACGCCCCCTCTTTCCAAAACCCCGCCCTCAGAACATACCAAATGAGCTTTATTGAGACCGACATCATGCAGAAACGGTTGTTAAAAACAACAGCAGCAAAATAGCGCCCTCAACTGACAACTGTTATGAACAACATGGCATAAAAATGGCATTAAGCCTCAATAATTCGCTGCAATAATTATGCATAAAATAATTGACAGGTCGAAAGCATCAGAAACTGTGTTTTTTTTTTTGTAGTTTATATTTCTAGACTTTAATTCATATGAGTGATTCTGAATGTATTTCCATGTGTAAGTGTAGAATAGTGTCTCTCTTGTCACTGTGACCTAAGTGAACATATGTTTTGGGGTCACTGCATAAATATAGTGATTTTGTATGTCATTTGGCAAGTGATACATTAATTCTGACGTGTTACTCTGAAACACTGATGATGCACTGCAGCAAGAAAACACTGATTTAGTGAAAACAAGCATTGTGTGTATCTGTGTTTGTGCAGTTGTGCTTGACTACAATCATGAGACTGTATTTGTGAGTAATTGCTGTTTGTTTGCATTGACTGACAGCTCTGTCCCTTTAGAATCGGCCTAGATTGCGTTTCCATGACAATTTTATAATTTACTGAGTTGTCAGACAGTTATTTAGCATACAGAAAAAAGCGTTTGTGTGCGTGTATGTTACATAAACTTGGCCAGTCTGTTCTGGCCAGCGTTTCTAATGCTGTCAGGAGGCATTTTAATGTTATATCAGAACCCCTCTACCAAGGGGGTAGATGTCACTTCCTGTATCAGGCACACATTGGAGTTTGTTTCAGCCAGTTTACTGATAAACATTGACATCTGGCAAAGGATAAAAATATTTCTTTCTGGATGAAGTTAATCTAGATACATTGTTTTAATCTTTTTTTTTTTCTTTTTTTTTTTTTGTGAGAACAACTGTGTTCCATTGAGACATTTACAATGGAAGTGAAAGGGGTCAGTCTGTAAACATTAAAATACTCACTGTTTCAAAATTATAGTAACAAGATGTAAACAATATGAGTGTTAACATGATTTTAGTGTGATAAAATCACTTACTAACCACATCTGTGTAAAGGTACATCCAATTTTACAAGTTCGTTGCCATGACGGCATAACGCCGTAAACCCTAAAACCCTAGAATGACGATTATAACAACTTTACAGCTCAAATAATACACAAGTTTTAAAAGAAGACTTAACGTATGCTTTAATTAAGTGCTTTTATAAAATTATAAACTTCACATTTCTGCCTTTAAACCCTCCAAAAATTGACTTTTTTGTAACCAGTGTTGTGTAAATGACAAAAAAAGCAACCCACTACAAATGACTGACTACTCTAAAATTATAATCCGATTACTTTGCTTTTAAGTTACTTTCTAAAACACTTGTCAAATATTTCTTTTGTTTTTCTGCTCAAAAAATTCAAAATAATGTCTATTTTCTCCTTGTTCATTGTCGCACACCCTTCAGCTCTCACAGAAATGTAAACAGACGCACATACGAATTCACATTTTAATTGTATTTCTCTAATTAATGTGTTTTTAGAAATATTTGTAACCCAAGCAGTGCACTTAAAAGTAATTTCACTGAAAGTCAGTAACTGTAATCTGATTACAAGTTTTAAATGTAATGAGTTACACTACTTTTAGTACCTAAAAGTAATTAAATTACAGTAATTAATTACTTCGTAATCAGATTACAGTTAGGGTTAGGTTAGGTTAGGTTAGGGTTAGCGTTAGGGTGTTCAATCAACCTCCAGAGCATCAACACGCATCCCAATGGAAATGCTTATTTTTCAAATCCATCGTTGTTTGCTATTATTGCTATAACCATTTATTGCATGAACATTAACTGTCATTAAATTACTTTTACACTTGGCAAGATTTCAGAAAGGCTGCTTTACCTACAGCAGTAGCCTAAAACAATGACTATATAGCTAGTTGACTGTCAACTCTTTTCACACTTCTGGATTTGGAGCGCACGTTATAGGTAAACTTATTTAGTGGTGAATGTGAGACCACAGTAAATATTATTTTGTGTTCCAGTTTGCTCCAACAGCAAAATAAAAAATCCTCTTACAGTACATTTCCACAACTTTCCAAAAGAGGTAATAAATAGACAGTGATGGATTATGACAGTCAAAAGAGAGAAATATGGCAAATTTACAGTCACTGTTGTGGCAACTTTGTTATTCTTCTTTCAGGATAATATAAAACAAAATATAATGCTATACATTTACACTAAATAATAAAAAATAAAAAAAACGTAAAAACGTTTGCTAAATTTACGCTGCTAAATAAGGCAGAATGCGTCATCACAGTCTGTGAAAAGAGCACATTGGTTAACATGGACGTTATTCACAGTAGTACATTTACATTAACATTTATGGCATGCACTGTACAAAGCTGTGCCTGCCGTACAAACAAAGCCTAACCTAACCCTAACCCTGTGGTAAACATTTCTTGATGATACGAGGACATTTTGTGCCATAAATTATACACTTTCATACCTCAAACGTCAATTTTGAAGCCGCTGTGTGTTTTCTAAAAAAAAAATATTTAAAACTATACAAACTTATTGTGAAAGAATGCAAAACTTATTGTGAGGGAACACAAAACTATTGTGAGGGAACGCAAACTATTGCAAGGAAACGCAAACAATTGTGAGGGAACGTAAAACTTATTGCGAGAGAATGCAAAACTATTGTGAGGAAAGCAAACTATTGTGAGGGAACGTAAAACATATTGTGAGGGAATGCAAAACTTATTGCAAAAGAATGCAAAACTATTGTGAGGGAACGCAAACTATTGCGAGGGAATGTAAAACTTATTGTGAGGGAACGCAAACTATTGCGAGGGAACGTAAAACTTATTGTGAGGGAATGCAAACTATTGCGAGGGAACGTAAAACTTATTGTGAGGGAACGCAAACTATTGCGAGGGAACGTAAAACTTATTGTGAAGGAATGCAAACTATTGCGAGGGAACGTAAAACTTATTGTGAGGGAACGCAAACTATTGCGAGGGAGCGTAAAACTTATTGTGAGGGAACGCAAACTATTGCGAGGTAATGCAAACTATTGCGAGGGAACGTAAAACTTATTGTGAGGGAATGCAAACTATTGCAAGGAAACGTAAAACTTATTGTGAGGGGATGCAAACTATTGCAAGGAAACGTAAAACTTATTGTGAGGGGATGCAAACTATTGCAAGGAAACGTAAAACTTATTGTGAGGGGATGCAAACTATTGCAAGGAAACGTAAAACTTATTGTGAAGGAATGCAAACTATTGTGAGGGAACATAAAACTATTATGAGGGAACGCAAACAATTGTGAGGGAACGCAAACAATTGTGAGGGAACGTAAAACATATTGTGAGGGAATGCAAAACTTATTGCAAAAGAATGCAAAACTATTGTGAGGGAACGCAAACTATTGCGAGGGAACGTAAAACTTATTGTGAGGGAATGCAAACTATTGCGAGGGAATGCAAACTATTGCGAGGGAACGTAAAACTTATTGTGAGGGAATGCAAACTATTGCGAGGGAACGTAAAACTTATTGTGAGGGAATGCAAACTACTGCAAGGAAACGTAAAACTTATTGTGAGGGAATGCAAACTATTGCGAGGGAACGTAAAACTTATTGTGAGGGAATGCAAACTACTGCAAGGAAACGTAAAACTTATTGTGAGGGAATGCAAACTATTGCGAGGGAACGTAAAACTTATTGCGAGGTAATGCAAACTATTGCAAGGAAACGTAAAACTTATTGTGAGGGAATGCAAACTATTGTGAGGGAACATAAAACTATTGTGAGGGAACGCAAACAATTGTGAGGGAACGCAAAACATATTGTGAGGGAATGCAAAACTTATTGCAAAAGAATGCAAAACTATTGTGAGGGAACGCAAACTATTGTGAAGGAACGCAAACAATTGTGAGGGAATGTAAAACATATTGCGAGGGAACGTAAAACTTATTGTGAGGGAACGTAAAACTTATTGTGAGGGAACGTAAAACTTATTGTGAGGGAACGCAAACTATTGTGAGGGAACACAAAACGTATTGTGAGGGAACGCAAACTATTGCGAGGGAATGCAAAACATATTATGAGGAAACGCAAACTATTGCGAGGGAACGTAAAAGTTATTGTGAGGGAAGGCAAACTATTGCGAGGGAATGTAAAACTTATGAGGGAATGCAAACTATTGCAATGGAACGTAAAACTTGTGAGGGAATGCAAACTATTGCGATGGAACGTAAAACTTATTGTGAGGGAACGCAAACTATTGCGATGGAACGTAAAACTTGTGAGGGAATGCAAACTATTGCGATGGAACGTAAAACTTATTGTGAGGGAACGCAAACTATTGCGATGGAACGTAAAACTTATTGTGAGGGAACGCAAACTATCGCGAGGGAACGTAAAACTTATTGTGAGGGAACGCAAACTATTGCGAGGGAACGTAAAACTTATTGTGAGGGAATGCAAACTATTGCGATGGAACGTAAAACTTGTGAGGGAAAGCAAACTATTGCGATGGAACGTAAAACTTATTGTGAGGGAATGCAAACTATTGCGATGGAACGTAAAACTTATTGTGAGGGAACGCAAACTATTGCGAGGGAACGTAAAACTTATTGTGAGGGAATGCAAACTATTGCGATGGAACGTAAAACTTGTGAGGGAAAGCAAACTATTGCAATGGAACGTAAAACTTATTGTGAGGGAATGCAAACTATTGCGATGGAATGTAAAACTTATTGTGAGGGAACGCAAACTATTGCGAGGGAACGTAAAACTTATTGTGAGGGAACGCAAACTATTGCGAGGGAACGTAAAACTTATTGTGAGGGAACGCAAACTATTGCGATGGAACGTAAAACTTATTGTGAGGGAACGCAAACTATTGCGATGGAACGTAAAACTTATTGTGAGGGAACGCAAACTATTGCGATGGAACGTAAAACTTATTGTGAGGGAACGCAAACTATTGCGATGGAACGTAAAACTTATTGTGAGGGAACGCAAACTATTGCGATGGAACGTAAAACTTATTGTGAGGGAACACAAACTATTGCGATGGAATGTAAAACTTATTGTGAGGGAACGCAAACTATTGCGAGGGAACGTAAAACTTATTGTGAGGGAACGCAAACTATTGCGAGGGAACGTAAAACTTATTGTGAGGGAACGCAAACTATTGCGATGGAATGTAAAACTTATTGTGAGGGAACGCAAACTATTGCGAGGGAATGTAAAACTTATTGTGAGGGAACGCAAACTATTGCGAGGGAACGTAAAACTTATTGTGAGGGAACGCAAACTATTGCGAGGGAACGTAAAACTTATTGTGAGGGAACGCAAACTATTGCGATGGAACGTAAAACTTATTGTGAGGGAACGCAAACTATTGCGATGGAATGTAAAACTTATTGTGAGGGAACGCAAACTATTGCGAGGGAACGTAAAACTTATTGTGAGGGAACGCAAACTATTGCGAGGGAACGTAAAACTTATTGTGAGGGAACGCAAACTATTGCGATGGAACGTAAAACTTATTGTGAGGGAACGCAAACTATTGCGATGGAACGTAAAACTTATTGTGAGGGAACGCAAACTATTGCGAGGGAACGTAAAACTTATTGTGAGGGAACGCAAACTATTGCGATGGAATGTAAAACTTATTGTGAGGGAACGCAAACTATTGCGATGGAACGTAAAACTTATTGTGAGGGAACGCAAACTATTGCGATGGAACGTAAAACTTATTGTGAGGGAACGCAAACTATTGCGAGGGAACGTAAAACTTATTGTGAGGGAACGCAAACTATTGCGAGGGAACGTAAAACTTATTGTGAGGGAACGCAAACTATTGCGAGGGAACGTAAAACTTATTGTGAGGCGAAACTATTGCGGGAATGTAAAACTTATGTGAGGGAACGCAAACTATTGCGAGGAACGTAAAACTTATTGTGAGGGAACGCAAACTATTGCGAGGGAACGTAAAACTTATTGTGAGGGAACGCAAACTATTGCGAGGGAACGTAAAACTTATTGTGAGGGAACGCAAACTATTGCGAGGGAACGTAAAACTTATTGTGAGGGAACGCAAACTATTGCGAGGGAACGTAAAACTTATTGTGAGGGAACGCAAACTATTGCGATGGAACGTAAAACTTATTGTGAGGGAACGCAAACTATTGCGAGGGAACGTAAAACTTATTGTGAGGGAACGCAAACTATTGCGATGGAACGTAAAACTTATTGTGAGGGAACGCAAACTATTGCGAGGGAACGTAAAACTTATTGTGAGGGAACGCAAACTATTGCGATGGAACGTAAAACTTATTGTGAGGGAACGCAAACTATTGCGATGGAACGTAAAACTTATTGTGAGGGAACGCAAACTATTGCGATGGAACGTAAAACTTATTGTGAGGGAACGCAAACTATTGCGATGGAACGTAAAACTTATTGTGAGGGAACGCAAACTATTGCGAGGGAACGTAAAACTTATTGTGAGGGAACGCAAACTATTGCGAGGGAACGTAAAACTTATTGTGAGGGAACGCAAACTATTGCGAGGGAACGTAAAACTTATTGTGAGGGAACGCAAACTATTGCGAGGGAACGTAAAACTTATTGTGAGGGAACGCAAACTATTGCGAGGGAACGTAAAACTTATTGTGAGGGAACGCAAACTATTGCGAGGGAACGTAAAACTTATTGTGAGGAACGCAAACTATTGCGAGGGAACGTAAAACTTATTGAGGAACGCAAACTATTGCGAGGGAACGTAAAACTTATTGTGAGGGAACGCAAACTATTGCGATGGAACGTAAAACTTATTGTGAGGGAACGCAAACTATTGCGATGGAATGTAAAACTTATTGTGAGGGAACGCAAACTATTGCGAGGGAACGTAAAACTTATTGTGAGGGAACGTAAAACTTATTGCTGATGGAACGTAAAACTTATTGTGAGGGAACGCAAACTATTGCGATGGAACGTAAAACTTATTGTGAGGGAACGCAAACTATTGCGATGGAACGTAAAACTTATTGTGAGGGAACGCAAACTATTGCGAGGGAACGTAAAACTTATTGTGAGGGAACGCAAACTATTGCAATGGGAACGTAAAACTTATTGTGAGGGAACGCAAACTATTGCGAGGGAACGTAAAACTTATTGTGAGGGAACGCAAACTATTGCGAGGGAACGTAAAACTTATTGTGAGGGAACGCAAACTATTGCGAGGGAACGTAAAACTTATTGTGAGGGAACGCAAACTATTGCGAGGAACGTAAAACTTATTGTGAGGGAACGCAAACTATTGCGAGGGAACGTAAAACTTATTGTGAGGGAACGCAAACTATTGCGAAATGCAAGGAAACGTAAAACTTATTGTGAGGGAATGCAAACTATTGCAAGGAAACGTAAAACTTATTGTGAGGGGATGCAAAACGCAAACTTATGGAATGCAAACTATTGCAAGGAAACGTAAAACTTATTGTGAGGGGATGCAAACTATTGCAAGGAAACGTAAAACTTATTGTGAAGGAATGCAAACTATTGTGAGGGAACATAAAACTATTATGAGGGAACGCAAACAATTGTGAGGGAACGCAAACAATTGTGAGGGAACGTAAAACATATTGTGAGGGAATGCAAAACTTATTGCAAAAGAATGCAAAACTATTGTGAGGGAACGCAAACTATTGCGAGGGAACGTAAAACTTATTGTGAGGGAATGCAAACTATTGCGAGGGAATGCAAACTATTGCGAGGGAACGTAAAACTTATTGTGAGGGAATGCAAACTATTGCGAGGGAACGTAAAACTTATTGTGAGGGAATGCAAACTACTGCAAGGAAACGTAAAACTTATTGTGAGGGAATGCAAACTATTGCGAGGGAACGTAAAACTTATTGTGAGGGAATGCAAACTACTGCAAGGAAACGTAAAACTTATTGTGAGGGAATGCAAACTATTGCGAGGGAACGTAAAACTTATTGCGAGGTAATGCAAACTATTGCGAGGGAACGTAAAACTTATTGTGAGGGAACGCAAACTATTGCGAGGGAACGTAAAACTTATTGTGAGGGAACGCAAACTATTGCGATGGAACGTAAAACTTATTGTGAGGGAACGCAAACTATTGCGAGGGAACGTAAAACATATTGTGAGGGAATGCAAACTATTGCGATGGAACGTAAAACTTATTGTGAGGGAACGCAAACTATTGCGAGGGAACGTAAAACTTATTAGTGAGGGAACGCAAACTATTGCGAGGGAACGTAAAACTTATTGTGAGGGAACGCAAACTATTGCGAGGGAACGCAAAACGTATTGTGAGGGAATGCAAACTATTGCGAGGGAACGTAAAACTTATTGTGAGGGAACGCAAACTATTGCGATGGAACGTAAAACTTATTGTGAGGGAACGCAAACTATTGCGATGGAACGTAAAACTTATTGTGAGGGAACGCAAACTATTGCGATGGAACGTAAAACTTATTGTGAGGGAACGCAAACTATTGCGATGGAACGTAAAACTTATTGTGAGGGAACGCAAACTATTGCGATGGAACGTAAAACTTATTGTGAGGGAACGCAAACTATTGCGATGGAACGTAAAACTTATTGTGAGGGAACGCAAACTATTGCGATGGAACGTAAAACTTATTGTGAGGGAACGCAAACTATTGCGAGGGAACGTAAAACTTATTGTGAGGGAACGCAAACTATTGCGAGGGAACGTAAAACTTATTGTGAGGGAACGCAAACTATTGCGATGGAACGTAAAACTTATTGTGAGGGAACGCAAACTATTGCGATGGAACGTAAAACTTATTGTGAGGGAACGCAAACTATTGCGAGGGAACGTAAAACTTATTGTGAGGGAACGCAAACTATTGCGATGGAATGTAAAACTTATTGTGAGGGAACGCAAACTATTGCGATGGAATGTAAAACTTATTGTGAGGGAACGCAAACTATTGCGAGGGAACGTAAAACTTATTGTGAGGGAACGCAAACTATTGCGAGGGAACGTAAAACTTATTGTGAGGGAACGCAAACTATTGCGAGGGAACGTAAAACTTATTGTGAGTGAACGCAAACTATTGCGAGGGAATGTAAAACTTATTGTGAGGGAACGCAAACTATTGCGATGGAACGTAAAACTTATTGTGAGGGAACGCAAACTATTGCGATGGAATGTAAAACTTATTGTGAGGGAACGCAAACTATTGCGAGGAACGTAAAACTTATTGTGAGGGAACGCAAACTATTGCGAGGGAACGTAAAACTTATTGTGAGGGAACGCAAACTATTGCGATGGAACGTAAAACTTATTGTGAGGGAACGCAAACTATTGCGAGGAACGTAAAACTTATTGTGAGGGAACGCAAACTATTGCGAGGGAACGTAAAACTTATTGTGAGGGAACGCAAACTATTGCGAGGGAACGTAAAACTTATTGTGAGGGAACGCAAACTATTGCGATGGAACGTAAAACTTATTGTGAGGGAACGCAAACTATTGCGATGGAACGTAAAACTTATTGTGAGGGAACGCAAACTATTGCGATGGAACGTAAAACTTATTGTGAGGGAACGCAAACTATTGCGAGGGAACGTAAAACTTATTGTGAGGGAACGTAAAACTTATTGTGTGGGAAAGCAAACTATTGCGATGGAACGTAAAACTTATTGTGAGGGAACGCAAACTATTGCGATGGAACGTAAAACGTACGGCCTTGGAGAAGTCTGACGGAAAGTAAAGCTGTTTCAGTGGCGGAAGTGATTACATGATACAAGATTGTTTTTGGAATAATGTTCACTGATGAATGGTTCACAATAAGATCGTGTATTAAGAAAGTAAATATTCAAATTTAATCGCGTTTTTTTTTTGTTTTTTTTTTTTTTCTCTCTCTCAGGTCATGTCTGATCAAATGAAATTGATTTTCAGGAACTTTGGTCTCCAGTCTGTTTGTTCTGCGAGGGAAACGCCTTTCTGATCGATCACAGCGCAACACACACACACACACACACACACACACACACACACACACACACACACACACACACACACACACACACACACACACACACACACACACGCGCGGATCTATTACAGCACGCGCCCAGCCCACTACAGTCAGAGAGAGAGAGACAGTCACACACAGAGATACACAGACTCGTAATCTGTCTTTCTCTCTCAACACATCATCTTTCTGTCCCTCCTATCCGCGACCGGCAGCGGAGAGCCCTCCTTCTCATCTCTGTCTCCCGGTACCGGCGTCTCCGGCACGATGCGCGATGGGTCAGGCGTGCGGACACGCGCTGCTGTGCCGTAACCAACAGTACCAGAACCCAGCGGCATACGAACTGTGAGTAACGCAACTCAAAACGCGACGCGACCGTAACGCTACAGAGATAATGAACGCAGCTGTTCGCTTCGTGGATTAGCGTTCTGGTCGCGTCGCTCTCAGCATCAGCATCAGCACCGGTCAGATATCAGATCATGATGAGTGTTTTAAACTGATCTCAGATCACTTTCTAAAAACAAAAGGTACAGTGATAGTCAGACTTTAAATGTCACTGTTTAATTGCCACATTTGTATACATTTATATTTAAGTGCTGAGTGTTATTAACACTTTTATTCTTTATGTAGAGTGTTTTTAATCAGTTTATGATGAATACTGCCTCAGTGTGATGGTATAAGTCTGATCTCATTCACCTGTTTCGAACAGATGTGTGCACTGTGATAGTATTATTATGAAAGTAAATATTAATAATACAAATAGACAAATGAGACAGTTGTTGACCGAGTACAAGTATAAGCTATTAATGTGGATAGCATATCTCAGATCATTTGCTCTTGGCAGAATTTGATGATAAATCATGTTTGAGAGTCTTTAGCAGACTTCTTGGCAAATATGAGCACAATTTGGTTGAGATCTCTTGAAAGACACAAGTGAGATTACTGGGGTCTTGTTCTCAGGAGAAACATCTGAGGAGCACGAGACTTCAGCAGATGTCTTTAATGTCATTGGCTGTGCTTACATGTACACCAATACTCTGATTATTGCAATAATCAGAGTATAAGGAATAATCAGATTAAGATGTTTACATGATTTGGGCAAACCACTTCAATCCCGTTTTCATGCTACTTACCATTACTGTGATTATTCACTGAGAAATGTGATGTTTTAATGCTTTTTTATGAAATATATTACAGAAAACATCTTGTTGCAAATATGTTCAGGTGAAGTCAAAAGTTTACATACACTTCAGCCATATACATATAAACTCAGTTTTTCACAATTCCTGACATTTAATCATAGAAAACATTCCCTGTCTTAGGTCAGTTAGGATCACTACTTTATTTTAAGAATGTGAAATGTCAGAATAATAGTAGAGAGAATTATTTATTTCAGCTTTTATTTATTTCTTTCATCACATTCCCAGTGGGTCAGAAGTTTACATACACTTTGTTAGTATTTGGTAGCATTGCCTTTAAATTGTTTAACTTGGGTCAAATGTTTTGGGTATCCTTCCACAAGCTTCTCACAATAAGTTGCTGGAATTTTGTCCCATTCCTCCAGACAGAACTGGTGTAACTGAGTCAGGTTTGTAGTCCTCCTTGCTCGCACACGCTTTTTCAGTTTATTTTTTTTACAAACTTTCTATCGGATTGAGGTCAGGGCTTTGTGATGGCCCCTCCAATACCTTGACTTTGTTGTCCTTAAGCCATTTTGCCACAACTTTGGAGGTATGCTTGGGGTCATTGTCCATTTGGAAGATCCATTTGTGACCGAGCTTTAACTTCCTGGCTGATGTCTTGAGATGTTGCTTCAATATATCCACACAATTTTCCTTCCTCATGATGCCATCTATTTTGTGAAGTGCACCAGTCGCTCCTGCAGCAAAGCACCCCCACAACATGATGCTGCCACCCCCATGCTTCACGGATGGGATGGTGTTCTTTGGCTTGCAAGCCTCACACTTTTTCCTCCAAACATAATGATGGTCATTATGGCCAAACAGTTCAATTTTTGTTTCATCAGACCAGAGGACATTTCTCCAAAAAGTAAGATCTTTGTCCCCATGTGCACCTGCAAACTGTAGTCTGGCAGTTTTGGAACAGTGGCTTCTTCCTTGCTGAGCAGCCTTTTAGGTTATGTCAATATAGGACTCGTTTTACTGTGGATATAGATACTTGTCTACCTGTTTCCTCCAGTATCTTCACAAGGTCCTTTGCTGTTGTTCTGGGATTGATTTGCACTTTTTGCACCAAACTACGTTCATCTGTAGGAGACAGAATGCATCTCCTTCCTGAGCGGTATGATGGCTGTGTGGTCCCATGGTGTTTATACTTGCGTACTATTGTTTGTACAAATGAACGTGGTACCTTCAGGCATTTGGAAATTGCTCCCAAGGATGAACCAGACTTGTGGAGGTCCACAGTTATTTTTCTGAGGTCTTGGCTGAATTCTTTTGATTTTCCCATGAAGACAAGCAAAGAGGCACTGAGTTTGAAGGTAGGCCTTAAAATACACCCACAGGTACACCTCCAATTCAGTACACCTCCTATCAGAAGCTAGTTGGCTAATTGGCTAAAGGCTTGACATCATTTTCTGGAATGTTCCAAGCTGCTTAAAGGCACAGTTAACTTAGTGTATGTTAACTTCTGACCCACTGGAATTGTGATATAGTCAATTAAAAGTGAAACAATCTGTCTGTAAACAATTGTTGGAAAAATTACTTGTATCATGCACAAATTAGATGTCCTAAACGACTTGCCAAAACTATAGTTTGCTAATATTAAATCTGTGGAGTGGCAAAAAAAAATGAGCTTTAATGACTTTAACCTAAGTGTATGTAAACTTCTGACTTCAACTGTATCTTTAAATAGAGCTTGGCATAAGGAATGATTTATTAAAAGAATCGGTTCATAAGAGTCACTTGTTTGTCGGATTACACTGGTTGCTCTATCAGTTTTGATTCACTAAAAAGAATCGGTTCATAAGAGTCACTTGTTTGTCGGATTACACTGGTTGCTCTATCAGTTTTGATTCACTAAAAAGAATCGGTTCATAAGAGTCACTTGTTTGTTGGATTACACTGGTTGCTCTATCAGTTTTGATTCACTAAAAATAATCGGTTCATAAGAGTCACTTGTTTGTTGGATTACACTGGTTGCTCTATCAGTTTTGATTCACTAAAAATAATCGGTTCATAAGAGTCACTTGTTTGTTGGATTACACTGGTTGCTCTATCAGTTTTGATTCACTAAAAATAATCGGTTCATAAGAGTCACTTGTTTGTTGGATTACACTGGTTGCTCTGTCATTTTTTATTCACTAAAAAGAATCGGTTCATAAGAGTCACTTGTTTGTCGGATTACACTGGTTGCTCTATCCGTTTTGATTCACTAAAAAGAATCGGTTCATAAGAGTCACTTGTTTGTTGGATTACACTGGTTGCTCTATCAGTTTTGATTCACTAAAAATAATCGGTTCATAAGAGTCACTTGTTTGTTGGATTACACTGGTTGCTCTATCAGTTTTGATTCACTAAAAATAATCGGTTCATAAGAGTCACTTGTTTGTTGGATTACACTGGTTGCTCTATCAGTTTTGATTCACTAAAAATAATCGGTTCATAAGAGTCACTTGTTTGTTGGATTACACTGGTTGCTCTGTCAGTTTTGATTCACTAAAAAGAATCGGTTCATAAGAGTCACTTGTTTGTCGGATTACACTGGTTGCTCTATCCGTTTTGATTCACTAAAAAGAATCGGTTCATAAGAGTCACTTGTTTGTCGGATTACACTGGTTGCTCTATCAGTTTTGATTCACTAAAAATAATCGGTTCATAAGAGTCACTTGTTTGTCAGATCACACTGGTTGCTCTGTCCGTTTTGATTCACTAAAAATAATCGGTTCATAAGAGTCACTTGTTTGTCAGATCACACTGGTTGCTCTATCAGTTTTGATACACTAAAAATAATCGGTTCATAAGAGTCACTTGTTTGTCGGATTACACTGGTTGCTCTATCCGTTTTGATTCACTAAAAAGAATCGGTTCATAAGAGTCACTTGTTTGTCGGATCACACTGGTTGCTCTATCCGTTTTGATTCATTAAAAAGAATCGGTTCATAAGAGTCACTTGTTTGTCGGATCACACTGGTTGCTCTGAAAAGTCTGTTTCGTGATGTTTTCGAACCTGTGCTTGAGTGTAACCTCATCCGTCTGCAGCACTGGCGCAGGCACACTTTGGTCTGACTGCAAGAAATGCGATTAAAATCTTTACATGCCAGTATAAAGCAATTAAAATAGGAGTACTCCACATATCTTACTGTGATTATTATTACTCTGACTATAAGCATAATCGCAATATCATAATCACAATATTCTGTTTACATGAGCAACAGTTTAATCGTAGCATTGTCTTAATTACATTGTAATCACATTATCAGGGTGCATGTAAACGTAGCCATTGTTGTGTAGGAGAAGCAATCGAGATATTAGCTGATCTTCTTTGTGACGTTTCTTACCTACTGTATGGGTCTCTCTCTCTCAGAAGTAACAATAGTGAATAGTGTTGTATTTCTGTTGTGTGTGTTGTGTTGTGATGTGGCAGGTGTTGCGGTTTTATAGTTATTCCCGACAGAACCTGAGATTATTTAGCAGAGATGGACCACTTCTATTAAAATGAATGGGAGCAATTGGAACGCTCAGCGGATGTAGAAAGGAAGTCCCGTCTTACAGGTAAAAGATCCAATCACCTTTTAGATCCAGACATCACCTGTCAATCAACTCGAGAATGTGCATGCACATTAGCTATACAAGCTGAGAAAATTGTGTTTTTTAGCATAATCTAAGGTAAAGAAGCACAATTTATGATACCAGTTTTGTCAGATTTTACTGCTAATTTGAAATATGTTCTTTGATCATAATCTTGACGATCAATAGTGTTCCCCCACTGAAGTAGATAAGAGCTGCACTGGCATGACTGGAAATAACCTCCCGGGTGGACTGACTTGCTAGAAAGTCTTTAACAAAACCCAAAATAAAACCTGCATCAGCAAAGGGAATGAATCATGTCTCCTTTTTCTCTTTTGCTCTCTTTGAGTCTATTTTAGTCTGTGCTGCTCACATTTCTGAAACTATAGCTGCTCTCTCTCATTTATTTTCTCTATTTCTGTCTTTCATTTAGTAAGTTAGAGGAGGTTTGTATCTGTCATTTCATGTTGACTTTAAAGCTGTAGTGTGTAGTTTCTGCGGCACCAAATGGAATTGCAAAAAAATAAATAAACATTGCTTTCAAACAGCTTTTAGTTTACACCTCCTTTCTGCCGTTGATGCAACAAATGATAGTCCCGCCCCCAACTCACGCCATTGATCGAGCCTTTGTTGTTGTGTCCGACTGGACTGGTCGATCAAAACAAACGGGAATTTTCATAGCATCACAGAAACACAGTGTTTACAGTTTTCGAGAAAATTAACCTACTGTATGAATGTTGCATATTAAATGGGGATAGGAGAAAGTGTTTAACCCTTTAAGCTCGGATGGACCCACGAGAAAAAAAATAATAATCAAAATATTAATAAATAAAGTATTGACCAACACAAAATAAGTATCGTTTGAAAGCTTAGAAGCTCTACTTTCCAATGCATGTAGACATTATGATCAAAACTGAACAAGTGCTTTGAAATTTGCAGATAAATCAGAAGTGTTCAGTTTTGATAATTTATTAAAAAAAAATGGCACTGTACATATTATTGTAATCAGTAAAACCATCAAACTGATCAAATAGTCATGTGTCATATGTTGTTGGAAAGCTCTCAAAGAGTAGAATACACCCAGCCTATTTGTTTTACTCACAGACAAAAATATAGTGAGTAATAGCTAAGTAGATATCTTTGACAATTATGTTGATGTTGCTTATATGCCGCGTTTTCTTCACGAAACTTAACAAAAAATAAATGGAATATACAATATCACATAGCATTACTTAGAGGAGGTGATTATCTTTCAAACGAGTCCACACACAAGATAATCGGATGCATAGATCATTAGATAATCCACATGAAGCACAGTGTTACATATGACCACCAGGAGATGGCGCCATATACATGACACAGACTCAATGATGACTCAAATGGCAAATCCGTTTAGGTTTTTGTAGTCTGAACAGAACAAAAACACAAGATTTTTACAAGCCTGATCCAAACCACATTCGTAGGTAGTTTGAAATTCAATAAAAATCTGATTTTTCTTAATGCGTCTCAGTCTGAACTGTCAGATAGGATTTTTATATGTTATTTTTCAGCATTTGTGTGTGCGATGTGTTGTTTCGTAGAGAAGACATGTACTGCGTTCCAAACTGCTTAAATGATGCCTTCACAGGGCACTTCAAAGGGACAACAATAATGATGACCACGCTGTAGGATCGTAACAAGAAAATTTTCAATAAACAAAAAATGAATTATAAAGATGGAGTTCAGAATGACCGGTAGCACCCCAGCCTGAATTGGGCTGGGGAGGAGTGTGAAAAGCAGGAGGGAGTGGCTGGGCTGTGATGGACCACGGCCGGCGCTGAATCAGCTGATCAGTGGGAGCGCGAGATAAGGGGTGGCTGGGGGCGCCGGTTCGAGAGAGAGAGACGCACAAGGCCACGTTGCATGTTTGTTTATGTTGGTTTTAAGTTCATTTATATCATTAAACCTTTATGTTGACTGTTCAGCCAGTTCCTGCCTCCTCCTTGCCCGTCCGTGTACTGTTACAGTGGTCCCGAAACCTGGGAGGGAGGAGGGATGCACTGTCGTGGAGTCTCCGCTGCTGCCATCTGCCAGGGGAGCAGCCACGGCTGTCTGCCTGGGGATGGAGGGGTCACTGCTGAGAGCCGGAGGAACCGCGGCTGTCTGCCAAAGATGGGGAGGAGTGGTTCCATCCGCCAGGGGCCGGAGGACTCGTTGCTGTCCGCCGGGGGAGGCGCGAGCTGCTGTCCGCCAGAGGGCGGAGGAGTGGTTGAGGACCGGGTGACAGCGCGTCCGGGAGCCGGCGAGCAAATTCTTCTCCCTCTCTCCTCTCTCTCTCTCTGTGTGTGTCTCCGCTCACCCTTTCCCTCTCCCCACGCATCCCATCGTCTCTCCCCACAGGTTCACAGGAGGTGGGGTGGGCCACCAGCTGACAGAACGGCCAGAAGGGCAGAGATGGGGGGGGGGGGGGGGGGGGGTAGTTAGTCAGACCGGTGGCACCCTGGCCTGAATCTGGCGGGGGAGGAGTGTGACGAGGAGGAGGGCGTGGCCAGGCCGTGATGGAGCACGGCTGGCACAGAATCAACTGATCAGCGGGAGAGCGAGATAAGGGGTGGCTGCGTTGCATGTTTGTTTATGTTGGTTTTAAGTTAATTTATATCATTAAACTTTACATTGACTGTTCAACCGGTTCCCGCTGCCTCCTTGCCCGTCCGTGTACTGTTACAAGATGGTAAAACAATCTTAATGACTGCTGATGGTATGATCAGATTAGCTAAAATTGTTCATAAACACATACACACAAGAGGCAGGGAACGTGTGGAAATTAGTGAATGATGGGTGTCCCAGTTCTGTGCAATCAGTAATAGTCCTAAACCTATTAATAGAAATAACAAATTCTTAAATCAAGATTACAATACTATGGAAAATAATCGACAATTATGATTTTGTCATAGTCATGCAGCCCTATATTAGATTGCCAAAGCATTACTATAAGTCAGAGATGGAAACTCGAATCTGCGACACTCGGACACTTAAAGTCACAAAAAAAAAAAAAATGACTCGTGACTCGACTCAGACTCGTAAACAATTGACTTGAGACTTGACTTGGACTCGAAATCAGAGACTAGTTAAAAACACAAGTCATTAGCATGTTTAAATGCATTTTTATGTATTTTTTAAACATATACCTTGAACATGATAAATGACCGGGATAAAGTCTAATCCGACTCATTCCCACAGATCGGTTCTTCTTCGTGGTCTCTGTGAATCATAGTAGGTAAGGCTGATTTAAAAGAACCGACGCAGTAGAACGATTCAAAGATGAGATCCCACTCCACTTTCATTGAAAAATGTAGCTTTTAATATCCTTTCTGTTCTTTATAGAAATCACACATATATAATAGCACGATCGTGCTCTCTCGAAACACCGTGCAAGTGTGTGAGATGCACATTGAACTCTTAAAGTGAACGAACCAATTTAGCACTTTCTATACAAATGAATGTAAACTCAATATTATTACTTGTAAATATTTACACATTATTTTAAACAGTGATAGTTCATATCATTATTATATACACAATTTTGTGATATTGATAGAATGTTGAATTTTTATGTTTTCAAAAAATAAATGTGATAATAACAATTATGATAAACATTAAAAATAAATTTTTTCAGGACAGATTTTGTTCAGTTCTATGGCTTTATATACACTACCTGTCAAAAATGTAGACACACCTATTCATTCTTCATTATGTATATTTTTCACGTTTTAGAATTATCGTATTGTCATCAAAACTATGAAAAAACACTAATGGAGGTCTGGGAATTACTGTATGTCTAAGACAAAAAGAAGTCGAGCAAATGAAGCTGTCTAGTATTTTCCAACCTAGTCTCATAGAAAGAACGCTACTATAACTACATTTATGCAAACTGACTTTTACGTGCTGCTTTCTGCGTTTTGCTCCAGTTTCCTGGTGAAATGAACACTAGATGTGCTACAACTCTGCGTTTAATTCACTTTCACACAAATCACAAGTACAATAGCTGATTATGACATTGTAAACACTTATTTTTCTGTATTTTCAGCTGTTGTTTGTGTAGATTTTTATCATTCTCTCAAGCAACTTCATGAAGTGCTTCATCCTGAGATGCTTTTTAAACTGAGTTCACATGTGTGCTGGAGACTTGATCACTGTGTTTCCTTCACTATCCACTCCAAATAATAATAATAATAATAATAATTGCAATTTTAGTTTTGTAAATAAATTCATACTTAGACACAATTAAAATTTGTTTACAAAACTCATTTCAAGCATTTAAGCAGAAGCCTTTAGATCTGAAGATTTTAAGTATTGTGAAAAACATAAACACTGAACTTTTGACTGATAGTGTACATGCACACTCACAAATAAAATTAAAGAAAATCCAATAAAGAAAATGAAATTAAATATTATAAAAAATTATAATATTAGAGAAAAAGTTACATGGATAAACAAAAGATCTCTCTCTCTCTCTTTCGCTCTCTCCCACCCACACATTCATTTACACAGATTTCACATGATGAAGAGCCACTACACACACACACACACACACACACACACACACACACACGTACACTGCAGAACTCGTGTGTGTTTGAAGGATGTTTGTGAGAGGGCGTCCCACTCTAAACAGCGGGGGTGATGTCAGTCACTTCACCTCTCTTTTACTCTCTTTCATCCAGGATAAAGAGAGTGTGTGTGTGTGTGTGTATGAGTGTGTGAGGTCAGGCGCTGATGAGGTCTGACTCACAGTCAGCGTTATATTTCATCTCAAAGGTGTTCAATGTGGTTCAGGTCTGTGCTTTGTGCAGGTCATTTCACTGGTTGGCATCCTGTGGCAGTGCCACACTTAATATCACGGAGGTCTTTTGTACATCCCATTCTTGACAAAAAAAAAAAAAAAACAAACAAAAAAAAATAAACAAGGAGAAGTGTTTGGTATCACTTTAAAGACAACTTTTCAGAATTTTTAATAATACAGATTATGATACATTCTGAGACTCTCAGCCTAAAAAACTGCTGAAAAATCACAAAACAAATTTAGCTAAAAATGTATTTTTCTTAGTTTTCTGATTTTACATTATATATCTCTGGGTGTAAATAAGGTGGCTCCGAAAAACTGCTATTGTTTTGTTCCCAATCTTATCAACTCTATCTGAGAAAAAGTTTGTGTTGATACAACAAAGCAATCATAAGTTATAACATTACAAAAATAATTTATCATAGCTCTTGGTGGGGCGCGTGGTGAGATGTGTGTGGATCGTGGAGAATAGCATGAAGCCTCCACACGCGCTTCGTCTCCGCAGTAACGCGCTCAACAAGCCATGTGATAAGATGCACGGATTCACGGTCTCAGACACGGAGTCAACTGAGATTCATCCTCCGCCACATGGACTGAGGCGAGTCACTACGCCACCACAAGGACTTAGAGCACATTGGGAATTGGGCATTCCAAATTGGGGAGAAAAAGGGGAGAAAAAAAAAAAGGTTTGCATAGCATGCAGACATGATTTTAGTAATGAGATTTCACAGAATGAGTTTCATTCTGTGTCATTTGAGTCATCATTGAGTCTGTGTCATGTATTTGGCGCCATCTCCTGGTGGTCATATGTAACATTGTGCTTCATGTGGATTATCTAATGATCTATGCATCTGATTATCTTGTGGGTGGACTCGTTTGAAAGATAATCACCTCCTCTAAGTAATGATATGATATTTTATGTTCTGTTTATTTTTTATAAAGTTAAAGTGAAAAGCGTCATATAAGCAACACCAACATAATTGTCAAAGACATATACTTAGCTATTACTCACTATATTTTTGTCTGTGAGTAAAACAAAAGGCTGGTTGTATTTTACTCTTTGAGAGCTTTCCAACAACATATGACACATGACTATTTGATCAGTCTGATGTTTTTACTGATTGCAATAATATGCACAGTGGAAAATGATTACTAAATTATCAAAACTGAACACTTCTGATTTGTCTGCAAATTTTAAAGGACTTGTTCAATTTTGGTCATACTGCCTGCATGCATTGGAAAGTACAACTTCTAATCTTTAAAACAATACCTATTTTGTGTTTGTCAAGACTGTAGTTATTAAAATTTGACGATTATTGTTTTTTCTCGCGGGCCCATCTGAGCTTAAAGGGTTAACCCGTAATATACCTTTAAGATAACTGTAAATTGAGCCATGGGAATTTCTATGACATCATAAGGGTGACAGCTGAATGTGTCATTGGATTCCAGCATCATAATGTGACTCTATTATGATGTCACAATCTTTCCGTTATGATGTTGCAGTGGAGACCAGATGGGGTCACATTGCTAAAGTGACACTACAGTAGAGAGAAGACGGTTCCAGATAGAGTGAAGGAGTTTCACACACTCGCGTTTAGTGATGGTTGAGCGCTCAGGCCACTGAACATTCACTCTTCAATTGGACCATTGTAGAAAACAGAACAACAACACTCTCAACTGAACGCACAAACAAACTGATGTGTGTGTGTGTGAGAGAGAGAGAGAGAGAGAGAGAGTTTTTAAGGGGTCATGTGATGGAAAACAATCATGACCACCATGTTGTAGGGTCGTTCCAAGCCAAAGTGTTCAAATAAAAGGGCCCATCAAAACGAGCGTTCTTTAGGGTTCAACTGATGGACACTTCGCACCCTGCAAACATACTTTTGTTCTGTAAACAAAAACATGTGACTAACCTTGACTAACATGACAATTGTTGAATTTGACCCCTAGGTCAGTCTTTGTCCCCTGTAAGTGAATATGTGTGAAGATATTTGTTGATTAATCAGTCATGTAATCATTTTTTGGTTCATTTATGTAATTACAGCACATTGTGTGTGTGTGTGTGTGTGTGTGTGTGTGTGTGTGTTAGTGCAGTTGCCTAGGGTAAAAGCATGCTTTGGGGCCTCTGTCTCCCTGACTCAGGTGCTTGATGAAGCTCAAACACACACACACACACACACGCGCGCGCACGCATACACATGGTCTGAATATCCAAAGGCAGAACAGTGTTCTGTGTGTGTGAGTTTCTGGGCATCTTGTTGAGTGATGTTTGGATTAATAAATCTCTCTTGTCTCATTCAGTCATTAACAATGAGGCAGAATTTTCACAAACATGCGATTATTATAGAATGAAAATACTTGACTGATCCCTGAGAGTAAATTAATAATATTTTCATGTTGTAATATATTAAAGTTGTTAAGTTGCAGTCCCAGTTCCAGCTCATTATGTATGCAAATGTAATCATTAGGGGTGTGCAGCGAAGCCATTATCTGTATTTGTATCTGTATCTGTTCATATGATAAAATTATCTGCATCTGTCTCTGTATTCGGATAGAACCGGATGTGGGTGGGGCTTAAACCGGAAGTGCGTCAAAACTAAACGAGACGCCCATTTTTAAGGGTTACTCTTACATTTATAGTTTCTATTAATAAAATATGCCTTGATGGGGGCCTGGGTAGCTCAGTGGTAAAGATGCTGGCTACCACCCCTGGAGTTCGCTAGTTCGCTAGTTCAAATCCCAGGGTGTGCTGAGTGACTCCAGCCAGGTCTCCTAAGCAACCAAATTGGCCCGGTTGCTAGGGTGAGTAGAGTCACATGGGGTAACCTCCTCGTGGCCGTTATAATGTGGTTCGTTCTCGGTGGGGCGCGTGGTAAGTTGAGCGTGGATGCCGCGGTGGATGGCGTGAAGCCTCCACACGCGCTATGTCTCCGTGGCAACACGCTCAACAAGCCACGAGATAAGATGCATGGGTTGATGGTCTCAGATACAGAGGCAACTGGGATTCATCCACCACCACCTGGATTGAGGTGAATAACTACGCCACCACGAGGACTTAAAAGTGCACTGGGAATTGGGCATTTCACATTGGGTGAAAAAGGGGAAAAATCCACACACACAAAAAATATGCCTCGTACATGCCTTTACATAATAATAATAATTATTATTATTATTATTAGTAGTAGTATACAATTATTATTTAAAATATATTATTTAATTATTTTTTTCTTACCAGATGAAGCTGAATTTATTGGCCACATTAACTGTGTGAATATGTTGTGGTTTCTCCTGGTATTTCAGATATTAATTTCTGCATGAAACAGAATTTTCGTTTGTCTGTGCATGTGTAACAACATTATTCAGGAGGCAGGAGGTGTCCAGCAAAATGTGAAATGTCAAGCACACATTTTTCAATGAATAATAAATACAAATTCAAATGTTAAAAATAAATTAAAATAAAATCAGTATAGCCTACAAACAGGTGAAAGTCCCGTAAGTCGATCAGGAATTTTTACAATAGGACACCATTATTTAGTTAAATAATAATAATAATAATAATAATAATGTTACATTTATATCGTGCCTTACCAGAGTTCAAGAACACTTAACATTTTCAAATTTAGCACAGTTTAAAGAAGAAGAGAGTTTCAGATTCTTCATTTTAAATAAGGAGGAATATTCCTATTAGATGAAAACTCGATGGAGCATTTAAACCTTTATGGAGCACAATTCAGAATAAAGTTTTAACCAGATAATTTCCTTCATCGCTGATGTGGATATAAATGTGGTCAACTTTAAGAGATGGATAGATGAGCTCTGATGTGAAATCATCACTTCAGGTCAGGAATTTAACATTGTGTTCAGGTTTAGGCTATAAATGAATACATGGGAATCATGTGTGAATCTTATGATACATTAACAAAGACATTTCAAAAGGAAAGTGTATATGATGTCATATCTTAATTAATGTTACACTTGACAAGCTCCAGATGCGCACAATTAACAGAGACCGCAAAATGAGTCGAGACTGAAATCACATCGTGCACATTTTGATTCATAAGGTTTACACTTTTGAAATATTCGCTGCACAGATTCATAAATTCGTTGTAATTTTGGATATGTTTATTTAAAAGATCGCTTTATCCTTGTGCTTTTTGTATAATCAGTCATATATTTTTTTGTTTTATTTCACTGTGTTACACTTGTTGTGTTTCCGGTCAAAAATGACCGGCCATTGGAAGTGACACCACACACACACACACACACACACACACACACAGTGTGTGTTGAGCATCCTTTAGTGCAACATCTTTCCATATACACTCTTTGAGGAATATTTCAAGATCTTCTCATCATATTATGTTGTGTTTGGGCTTGTTTGAATCGGGATATCTGCTGTAAGTTACGATATGTCATTATCTATGTTATATGTATGTTTCAGGAATTAATATGGAAAAATGTGACAAAAAGACACTCCTGATTATTATATTTGTGTGTGTCTGTGGGAATTTCATACACTAAAACTCACTGCAGTTTGACCTCTGAGTGAAACACATTTGCTCATTGCATTTTACTAATTGAGACCTTTCCAATAATTCGCTTTTTCTGACACTATCGTTTAGGTTTAGGTTTAAGGTTTAGGGTAGGGAGGTCGATTTTGTTGATTTAAAACCTGAGAGAGCATTACCCTTAAAAATCTGTTTATGGGAAAATGTAACATGCTTTTAGTACCACACAGTGGA
>NC_059374.1:43742724-43790224 GCF_019703515.2 Myxocyprinus asiaticus | reverse complement strand
AGTTAAGTGCATTCACTCCTAAAATCTGATCAAAAGTTCAGTTTCAGGCTGCAGATGATGTTTGGATCACTCAACATGTTTGACAGACATGTGACAATGATAATCAGTACATAGATTCAGAATTTATAATGTATCATTTTATTTTAACATGGTTGACAGTGATTGGATGATGCTGGACATTACTTTGAATCAGAATTAATTATGATAATTTCTGATGTAATGTCTGTAACATGAATAATCAACACTCCTGGAAACATAATAAAAAATTTGATAAAAATAATCAGACTTTCTATAGCTTGGTGTTATTTAACTTTTCACAACTTAGTCTCGCTGTCCACATATGAGGACACGAGTTTTTAGGAAAACGATTTGGCCTGGAAATTATTTTTTTGCATGTTTATTAGGCGCTACTAGTTACAAATCAACTCGGACTCAATTCAAACATACTTTTGAACTATGTTGCCCAAGGGGTGCACACCACAACCAAAACAGCACACCAAATAAAAGCTGAAAACACAACGAAATTAAGCCACAACTCAATGTCCACCTTGTTGAACATTAATAGAATCATCCGCAAATTTGTGTCAAACAATCTTGATACAGTTACTTGCAGATCATATGATCATATTTCTGTTTGCTCAAGTTATATCAAGTCTGCTGTGGCGGTGTGATTGGCACCATAATCACTGCTTGTAGTTATATTTCACACGGTAGCTTTTCAGAAAGAGAGAGATAAAATGCATCCTTTCCCCCAAAAATTACTTGAAGAAGCATTGTGCTTGCACAGTCTAAAGAAACATGTGTGTGTGTTTGTGTGTGTTAGTATTCAGTCCAACTGTTCCGAGTTTCTGTAGAACAAAATTCTGATAAGCAAATACTCAAAAGGAGTTTTTCTCTCTGTCAAACTCTTTTCTTTGTGATTAGCGCCAGTCTCGCGTTCTCTCGCTGTGGCTCATTGACTGTCTTGGTTTAAAGCAGCAACTGAGTCGATAAGAACAGGATACTCTTTCCTCTTTTCTCCTTCAGAGCTCCTCCAGTGATTACAGGAGAAATTATGAGTCTGTACGTTTGATTAAAGAAATGTTCTGGGTTCAATATAACTTGAGCTCCATGTACAGTATCTGTGACCTGCTGTCTGTTGCCACAGAAAGTAATTTCAGCTCGTCCCTCAGTTTGTGAAAAGAACCTAAAATCACATTAACAGTAAACACACTTATAATGGAAGTATATGGGGCAAGTGTACTGAAGGGTTGAAAAGCAAAAATGTGAAGCTTGTATTTTTGTTAAAGCACTTGCATGAATTCTTCAGTATAAATGTGTGTTATTTCCACTGTAAAATCGGCTTTTTGAGGTGGAACTACTTTTCTAGGCAGATTAACTTTTGGTTCTATGTTATTGATGTGTGTAAACAGTGCTTTACGGACAGTTACGTCACGTCCCTTTCTCATATCCATGTGTGTATAATGCATAAAGCAACTTTACCTGCAGTAATTAATGCTAAATTAGTGGAAATTGTGGTCACCATAGTTAATAAAGATTAAGTTAAACACAAATACCTGTAAGGATCATATTTCTTTAAGTGTTGGGCGTCTGATAGTGTGTTCTTTAGACTAACATGTTAACCCTTTAAGCTCGGATTGGCCTGCTGGCGGAGAAAAAGAAACAATGATCAAAATATTAACAGCTACAGTCTTGACCAACACAAAATAGGTATCGTTTGAAAGCTTAGAAGCTCTACTTTATAATGCATGTAGACATTATGACCAAAACTGAACAAGTGCTTTGAAATTTACAGACAAATCGCAAGTGTTCCATTTTGATAATGTATTAATAATTTTGCACTGCACATATTATTGCAATCAGTAAAACATCAAACTGATCAAATAGTCATGTGTCATATGTTGTTGGAAAGCTCTCAAAGAGTAAAATACAACCAGCCTATTTGTTTTACTCACAGACAAAAATATAGTGAGTAATAACTAAGTATATGTCTTTGACAATTATGTTGGTGTTGCCTATATGCCACAGTTTCACTTATAACTTCATGAAAAATAAACAGAACATAAAATATCACATATCATTACTTAGAGGAGGTGATTATCTTTCAAACGAGTCCACACACAAGATAATCAGATGTATAGATCATTAGATAATCCACATGAAGCACAATGTTACATATGACCACCAGGAGATGGCGCCAAATACATGACACAGACTCAATGATGACTCAAATGACACAGAATGAAACTCATTCTGTGAAATCTCATTACTAAAATCATGTCTGCATGCTATGCAAACCTTTAGTCATTGTTGTGTTTGCATGTGTAATTAGTTCTTATGTACAATTATTATGTTTTATTTGTTTGGAGATGTTTTTGGACACTATGATAAAATATTTTTGTAATGCCACAACTTTTGATTACTTTCTTGTATCAACACAAAATCTTTCTCAGATACAGGTGACAGTTTTTTTTGGAGCCACCTTATTTACACCCAGAGGTATATAATGTCAAATAAGAAAACTACGAGAAAAAAAAAGAAGAGATTTTTCAGCAGATTCTTAGGCTGACAGTGTCAGAATGTATCATATCATTAAAAAATCTGAAAAGTTATCTTTACAATAATACCAAACATTTGAGCCTCCTTGTGTTTTTGTCGAGTTATAAGCCTTTAATTTTGGGTATGCCACTGAAACATGAAATCTTAAAAAACACATTCAGAGCTTAAAGGGTTAAATGCAGGTGTGGAGACACACAAACACTGTCTGAATGGGGACGTACCATAGACTTCTATTGTTTTAAAAGAGTATAAAGTTAACTATAATTACTCTAACACTAACCCAGACCCTAAATCTAACACTATTAGAAAAATAATTCCATTGTTAGAATTTTAAAAATCATTATTACATTTATGTATGGTTTGTTTTTCCAAGTGAGGACATCCCAAAATGTCCCCCAAGAAATGTTTTGTCCAATTTTGCTCACTTCTGTGTAAAAATTTGCCCCCAAACTATAGCTAACTATAGCTAACACACACACACACACACACACACACACACACACACACACTCTCACAGCCCGGGAAGTGTTAATAATTTAGGAGGCACTTCAGTCTTTCTGTCTCTCTCTTTGTTCAATAATGAATTAATGCAAAATAAACACATGGTCTTATGGATTACTTGTCGGTTGAGCTGAAACAAACACACAAACTGTGTATTTAGTGTTTACATATCAGAAACTAAAGGTCAGGTGTAGTGTGATTTTAACATGTTGCTAGGGTGTTGTGGCTGGTTGCTAGGGTGTTCTGGATTGGTTGAGGTGGTTACTGCCTTAAGAAAAAAGAGTCCTGCACCCTCAAGTCTCTGAGATTTTCAGCTCTCTAGATATATCTCGAGTCCTACAGTGTAAGTCTATGGGATATTTTTCACCTGTTTTATCGTCCATTTGGTGAAAATGTTAAGTCTGCAGGATGAGTTACACACTTAAGTTTTATAATTAGGGTTAGAGTGTTGTTGCCGTTTTATGAAACTAAAATGTATGGGATGTGCAGCCTGACCTCATTAAAATTACGTGACCGTGGCAACATTTTTGCAAAACAAAATTACGTGCTTAATTACATGCTTTGCTGCAGTATTTTGTCCAGCGGGGGGCCGCCAAAAGCGAGTGAAACGGTGCCGTAATCAGACAAGGTTTTTAAGGTGAATATTAGATGGAGGTTTTAATGAGTAAAACGTACCTCCATAACCTAAAACTTTAAACTTAATGTAAACAATAGAGTTCTAAAAGCAAATGAGACGTAAACAACACAGATATCTTTACCCTTAACGAACAACTTAAGCTAACCGATAGTGTCATAAAAGCAATTGCGACAAGAAAAGCACATTTTCTGAAGCAACCACATAATTTCATGTCACTTCTATGACGCTTTCGTGTCACATGTCAGCTTGAGTGTTTGGTTGGGCTTGAACCGTAGTCTTACAAGTCCAAAGTCCAACACTCTATCAGGTGAGCTATATAATATTTAGTTATTTTCTATGTAAACAAGCACCACAAAAGTACAGCTCCTATCTACTTGAATGGGGAAAGACAGAAATCTCGAAAACGGTTTGTCAATATTATGATCAAAGAACATATTTCAAATTTGCAGTAAAATCCAACAATACTGGTATCATAAATTGTGTTTCTTTACTTCAGATTATGCTATTTTATCAGCTTGTATATGTAATGGTAGCCAGACTGATGCTAAGGGCTGTAGCCTTTAGCCTCCTCATTAGAGTGCCCGCCTCCCATGCCAGAGACCCTGGTTCGAATCCCGCTCGGAGCAGGTCAAGCAGGACCAGTTACAGTGGCACCGTGATCTGGATGGGAGTGAGGTTTAGGGGTTTGAGTGACTGTAGCCAGCTGGTAGGTAGCTGTGCAGTGTGAAAACCTCACTCCCTTGGCCTCAAGAGGCGCACTAGCAACTGACGCTAGGGGCTGTAGCCTTTAGCCTCCTCGTTAGCGCGCCTGCCTCTCATGCCGGAGACTCCGGCTCGAATCCCGCTTGAAGTAGGTCGAGCAGGACCGGTTACAATGACACCGTGATCTGGATGGGAGTGAGGTTTAGGGGTGTGAGTGTAATGGTAGCCAGCTGGTAGGTAGCTGTGCAGTGTTTAAACCTCCCTCCCTTGGCCTCAAGAGGCGCACTAGCAACTGACGCTAGGGGCTGTAGCCTTTAACCTCCTCATTAGCGCACCCGCCTCCCATGCCAGAGACCCCGGTTCGAACCCCAATCGGAGCAGGTCGAGCAGGACCAGTTTTAGTGGTGCCGTGACCCAGATTGGAGTGAGGTTTAGGGGTGTGAGTGTAACGGTAGCCAGCTGGTAGGTAGCTGTGCAGTGTTTAAACCTCCCTCCCTTGGCCTCAAGAGGCGCACTAGCTCGGAGCAGGTCGAACACGACCAGTTACATATAGCTTGCGCATGCGCGTTCTTGAGTAGATTGACAGACGATGTCCGAATCTTTTTTATTTTATTTATTTATTTATTTTTTCTCCCTTTTAATCTCCCCGATTTGGAATGCCCAATTCCCAATGTGCTCTAAGTCCTCGTGGTGGTGTAGTGACTCGCCTCAATACGGGTGGCGGAGGACGAATCTCAGTTGCCTTCATGTCTGAGACCGTCAATCTGTGCATCTTATCATGTGACTTGTTGAGCGCGTTACCGCGGAGACATAGCACGTGTGGAGGCTTCACGCTATTCTCCGCAGCATCCACGCACAACTCACCACACGCCCCACCGAGAGCGAGAATAACATTATAGCGCCCACGAGGAGGTTACCCCATGTGACTCTACCCTCCCTAGCAATCGGGCCAATCTGGTTGCTTAGGAGACCTGGCTGGAGTCACTCAGCATGCCCTGGATTCGAAAAAGATGCGACTACAGCGGTGGTAGTCAGCGTCTTTACTCGCTGAGCTATCCAGGCCCCCCGATGTCCGTATCTTAAAGGTGATTGGCTCTTTTACCTGTAAGGTGGGTCTTCCTTTTCTACATCTGTTGACTGTTGGGATTTCCAATTTCTCCCATTAATTTTAGTAGAAGTATCCCGTCTCTGCTTAATGATCTCTGGTTATATAAAATTGTTTCGATATCATAACATGTGTGTGAGTAATAGAGTGAAAGATAACTGTTTATAAAGTCGTAATCAGCCATTGTACTCGTGATTTGTGTGAAAGTGAATAAAAGTCACTGTTGTTGAAGCGCCTCTAGTGTTAATTTCATTAGTAAACTGCAGCGAAATGTAGAAAATTTAGAAAGCGGCACGTAAAAGTCAGTTTGCAAAAATTTCGTTTTATTAACGTTAATTTTATAACTCCAGGTTGGGGATTTGTGTTCAACTTTCTAGAGGTAGTGGTTTGTTTATGTGTCAGTATAATAATAAAAAAAAATGTTAAAAAGGGGTTGGCAAGTTGAGTTCGAGTTTGTAAATGTTTTGATTTTACTGTATACGTCTTTTTGACCACTTTATTGTTTTAATTACTTTTTCAGTCTATTTAAAGTGTAATTGGAATCTAGAAATATTTTTGGTTTAAGTTTTTCTCGTTTTGACATGGTAGTGCATTAAAGTGTGTGTAAAAATGATCACGATCCCTAACTAGGGAGGCTGATACGTAGTGATATGTTCGAATCACTATGAGCAATTGTAATAATGATGACTGACTTGATAAACACCACTAATTAGCCTTTTTCAGACAGACTCTTTTCCACACATGGAGGTCTGTAACATTAACATTTTGTGTTCTCTGGATGTGTTTGTTTGATGGAGAATCTTGGCTTTGTTTACCGCAGAGTTTGGACAAGAATCCTCTTTAATCCTCTTAAATGTTGTTGTTTGTAGTCTTGTATTACATTAAAGCTGCTGTGTATGTTTTTTGGATATTAAAATTGATGTTATTGTATCTCAGTTTAATATGCAGAGTCACTATCAGTAATCCATTGCAGATTGCCGTCCTGAAGAGTGTAAACACTGCGACTGTCAAAAAAGTCTGTTTTGTAGTCTTGCTCTTGAGACCTGAGTTTGTGGCACGTAGTGCTGCAGAAATTACACACTTCAGCTTTAAAATTACCCATGTATGATGCTCATTTTTATAGTTCTTACCTTTTTTAAATGAGCAGTATTGCAGCGTATTCTTTCATGTTTTGTGCAACAGTTTTGTTCAGTGTTAAACTGACACGCTGCTGATATGAGATGACGTGTTTAGATAAATAAGTCCAGAAGTCATGATTGCATCCTGCTGTCAGCCTCCACAGGGAGTTTACTGCAGATTAAGTGTACTCGCTCTGTCTGAATAAAGAGCTTTGAGTGAAAATGTGCACTGTGAAGTCGCTTTAATAGGGATTAAAGAACAGTAGCAGCTCATGATTGTGTTTTAATGTGCGTGTAAAAATGACATCAGCAGTAAAGCTGCTCTATTGTGACACACACACACACACACACACACACACACACACACACACACACACACACACACACACACACACACAGACAGACAGACAGACAGACAGACAGACAGACAGACAGAGAGACCAGGTGCTCTGATGGTTTTATGAAGCCACATGAAGGACAGAAAGACCTCAGGAATGAGAGAAGAGAATATTCCAGGGAATAAAGTGTTGTCTGGGATGTTGTGGGAATCTGCAGAGTCCCACAGTGACAAACACACACTGGCAGTGTTCAGTTCTTCCTACTAAATACTGTGCATTTTCTTCAGTATACTATTTATTTTTAAATAGTATGTGAGACGTACTGGAGAAATATTGTGAGTAGTGTGGAATCAGTTCTTCTCAGTTGGTTTCTGTAAATCAGCAGTGCACAGATGGTTTTCTACAGAACTAGAGAATTAAACATTCTCTGTGGAACTTTAAAGGGTCTCCAATGACATCAGACATCCTTTTATTGTTTAAATCAGAACCTTTATTTTTAAGAGTTTTGTTTCTTGCTGTTTTGTTCTCTCCATTGCTACTTTGTTTTCTTGCTTCCTTGTTGACAAATAAGATTTTCTGAGAATAAAAAAAGTAATATATATATTTGTTTAAATTTGTTTTTGCTTTGAAAAAAAAAAAAAAAAGGTTAGCATTTTCTACAAAAAAAAAAAAAAAAAAATATATAATTTTTTTTTTTTTTTTTAATTAAAAAAATGTAATATTTTCTTTGCACCTAATATATATATATATATATATATATATATATATTAGGGCTGTCAATCTATAGTTTTTTTAAATCAAATTAATTACATGGTTTGCTGATTAATTAATCGAATTAATCGCATACATAAATGTAAAATAACAATAATTCAATATATAAAGTTTAAATAATTATAAATAGGTATATTTTAATTATTATAAATAATATTTATATATTAAAAAAATAATAATACAGAAAATTGAAACGCATTACAGTATTTTGGCACACAATACAAAAAGTGGCTTTAGAATCCAATATATTGTTTATTTCCATATTATTGAACATAAGCCAATCACTGATCTACAGTTCACAGCAAGATTTGTACACCTGCGTCATACGGACGCTTTTGGAGCATCTCTGATGTGTTGCATCATAAATGTACCGTTTTTAGGTCACTGTGTCAAGTTAAAACAAAGTTTGAAATGTAGATAAACACGTCTTGAGATCCCTGCGTTCAGATTTGCGCTCCATCAAGCTGTGTTTGTACACAAGAACGTGTTCTCATCTTGTGCTGTCTGCTGTCAGTAAGTGTGGTTTGTTCTCTGTAAGTCATGGAGCTCTAAAATACCTGCAGAGAGCTATCCGTTAGCATCCTCATTCATCTCTATGACTGTGCTCAGCTAGCGCAGGGTTCCCAGAAAGCTAGGGTAACGGTGGCTGCCATCTTTTCTCATGGGCGCTCAGTTCCGGGATCGGGTGTCACATGACTGATCACTCATCAATGGGAATAGATAGGGAAAAATATAAATACATTTCACGCTTTTAAGAGCCCTTTAAAAACAATTCGTCTCCGAATGACGATGTGCTATAATGTAATGCAATCATTTAAATTGAAATGGTTCTTGGGAAATGTTTTATTTCGTCATAAAATACGGCTACTTTTGAATGGCTGTCTATGAAGAAACATGCTTTTTGCCATCAGGTGGTGCAGTTCCAGCATCTACAAGCAGGTGCTATCAGGGTCCAATTCCTGACCTCCTGGTATAAGCTGTGCATTACCTATACAGCTGGAGTTTCACTTACTGCCCCCTGGAGAAAACAGGTGGTACTACAAGCTTCAATTGCTTATATGGAAGAAATATTTCTTATTACGGTCCGGGGACATTAATAATTGGGTTAATTTATTTAACACGTTATTTTTTATATAACTAATCACACTGAATTAACATATTAAATCAACAGCCCTAATATATATATATATATATATATATATATATATATATATATATATATATATATATATATATATATATAGTAGGCACTTGTGAAAAATGTTGCATAGTGAGGATGTCTTCAAAAATAATGACATAAATAGTTACATACAACTATTCATAGTCATACAAAGTCCAGTAAACATAAAAAAAGCTAAATCAATATTTGGTGTGACCATCTTTGCCTTCATAACAGCACCAATTCTCCTAGATACACCTGGACACAGTTTTTCTTGGTTGTTGGCAAACAGCAGGGACTAAAACTGAAATGTTTTTAATTTCAGTTCATTCTGAGCAAAAACTGTATTTTTATTTTTTTTTGGCTCACCAAAATAAGTGAAAATAAGCAATACATTTTTTTCCTGTGTCATATCAGTCAAAACCAGTCAGCATCAAATCTGTATTAACACATCATATCTAACAATAATTCAGCGCAGACTTGGAAAAAATATCGGAACGAAATTAACCCGGAACGATTGGAAATCACTTTGTTCCCGTTTTCGATTACGTTCTGCAAAAAATTAAGTTTGTTTTTGTTTTTCGTTTTCGTTCCTTCAACCATTTGTAGTCCCTGACAGATGAATTCACAACAGTTCTTCTATCTATTTTGGCTGTCTCAATTGCTTCTGTCTCTTTATGTAATCTCGGACTGACTCAATGTTCAGTGGGGGGCTCTGTGGGGGCCATGACATCTGTTGCAGGGCTCCCTGTTCTTCTATTCTATTCTTTTTGCAAAAGTAATGTTTGGGAGTCTAACATTTATATTTCCTATTGACACACTAAAGCTGAAGATATGAATAACCATCTTAAGACAAATGTTTTTGTGAAACAT
This sequence comes from Myxocyprinus asiaticus, assembly GCF_019703515.2. Lineage (NCBI taxonomy): Eukaryota > Metazoa > Chordata > Actinopteri > Cypriniformes > Catostomidae > Myxocyprinus > Myxocyprinus asiaticus. The sequence goes on along the minus strand of NC_059374.1, from coordinate 43,780,461 downwards.
CTTAAGACAAATGCTTTTGTGAAACATCTTAAGTGCCTATGACTTTTGCACAGTACTGTATATATATATATATATATACAGTGCATCCGGAAAGTATTCACAGCGCTTCACTTTTTCCACATTTTGTTATGTTACAGCCTTATTCCAAAATGGATTAAATTCATTATTTTCCTTAAAATTCTACAAACAATACCCCATTATGACAATGTGAAAGAAGTTTGTTTGAAATCTTTGCAAAATTATATAAATAAATAAATAAATAAAAAAAAACGAAAAAAAAAAAAATCACATGTACATAAAGTATTCACAGCCTTTGCTCAATACCAGTTGAAAGCTGTTGAAGCACCTTTGGCACCAATTACAGCCTCAAGTCTTTTTGAGTATGATGCTACAAGCTTGGCACACCTATTTTTGGGCAGTTTCTCCCATTCTTCTTTGCAGGACCTCTCAAGCTCCATCAGGTTGGATGGGGAGCGTCGGTGCACAGCCATTTTCAGATCTCTCCAGAGATGTTCAATCAGGTTCAAGTCTGGGCTCTGGCTGGGCCACTCAAGGACATTCACAGAGTTGTCCCGTAGCCACTCCTTTGTTATCTTGGCTGTGTGCTTAGGGTCGTTGTCCTGTTGGAAGATGAACCTTCACCCCAGTCTGAGGTCCAGAGCGCTCTGGAGCAGGTTTTCATCAAGGATGTCTCTGTACATTGCTGCATTCATCTTTCCCTCGATCCTGACTAGTCTCCCAGTTCCTGCCACTGAAAAACATCCCCACAGCATGATGCTGCCACCACCATGCTTCACTGTAGGGATGGTATTGGCCAGGTGATGAGCGGTGCCTGGTTTCCTCCAGACATGACGCTTGCCATTCAGGCCAAAGAGTTCAATCTTTGTTTCTCATGGTCTGAGAGTCCTTCAGGTGCCTTTTGGCAAACTCCAGGCGGGCTGTCATGTGCCTTTTATTGAGGAGTGGCTTCCGTCTGGCCACTCTACCATACAGGCCTGATTGGTGGAGTGCTGCAGAGATGGTTGTTCTTCTGGAAGGTTCTCCTCTCTCCACAGAGAAATGCTGGAGCTCTGTCAGAGTGACCATCGGGTTCTTGGTCACCTCCCTGACTAAGGCCCTTCTCCCCCGATCGCTCAGTTTGGCCAGGCGGCCAGCTCTAGGAAGAGTCCTGGTGGTTCCAAACTTCTTCCATTTACGGATGATGGAGGCCACTGTGCTCAATGGGACCTTCAATGCTGCAGAAATGTTTCTGTACCCTTCCCCAGATCTGTGCCTCAATACAATCCTGTCTCGGAGGTCTACAGACAATTCCTTGGACTTCATGGCTTGGTTTGTGCTCTGACATGCACTGTTAACTGTGGGACCTTATATAGACAGGTGTGTGCCTTTCCAAATCATGTCCAATCAACTGAATTTACCACAGGTGGACTCCAGTCAAGTTGTAGAAACATCTCAAGGATGATCAGTGGAAACAGGATGCACCTGAGCTCAATTTTGAGCGTCATGGCAAAGGCTGTGAATACTTATGTACATGTGATTTTTTTCGTTTTTTATTTTTAATAAATTTGCAAAGATTTCAAACAAACTTCTTTCATGTTGTCATTATGGGGTATTGTTTGTAGAATTTTGAGGAAAATAATGAATTTAATCCATTTTGGAATAAGGCTGTAACATAACAAAATGTGGAAAAAGTGAAGCGCTGTGAATACTTTCCGGATGCACTGTATATATATATATATATATATATATATATATATATATATATATATATATATATATATATATATATATATATATATATATATATATATATATATATATATATATATATATATATATATATATATATATATATATATATATATATATATGTATATATATTATTTATTTATTTATTTATTTTTATTTTTTTATTTTTTTTACAAATGTCATGATTTTTTGAGTCACAAATATCAAGAAGTTTTCTCAGGGTTACTCCATTTGACCTAAACAAAATGTGTCTTTCCATAAAGATGTAGATGTCGAGATATCCAATATTTTTGAAAACTTCACACATAAGCTGCTTTTCTCACTCCGGGCCAGTTGGCACAATTACCGTTTCTTTATCCACTGTGGTTCATGAATGTATGTAACAAATACTTAAGTTGGTGACGGCGTGAGAGGTATACATGGGAGCGAGTGTGTTGTGGAGGATAATCGCATATTCTATTATTTCTCTCTGGTTTTTACTCTCATAAAGGAAAGCAAAGAAAAAAGTGAGAGGTTTGCCATCTAGAGGTCGAACGGTAGTGGACTTTGCAGATACCAATAACTAAGGTGGAGGAAAATGCCGATAACTGATTAATCGGCCGATTAGTTTTTAAATCGATTTATAAAATGTTAATTTCACGGGGCGCTATATCACAAAATAAATGTTTGCTTAAAACGTTAAAGTTTCCGTATACAAGTCAGGCATATGAGGTAAAGTTTGAAAGCATAGAATATTAACTTTTCAGAGATACCCATCACTTCTGCATTTATGTTCTTAAAATAAAATAAGGCCTCAAAACATTTGCATTGAAAATTAGCGCCCCCTAGAGGTAATGGGGTAGAAATATTTATATCACATAGCACTTAAATATACAAGTCATATATCAAATGAAAGCTCTCACTCTCATGAATGTGACTCTATAGTTAATGTTGTTGCCCTAATACCACAGTTCAAAAGATTTTCAAAAGAATCACAAAGTGAAATATGATTTCTGTAAGTCATCAAATACAAACGTCTCTTTTATGCTCCGATAACCGCAGCTGTAAGTCCCAAATAGCTAAAATCTTTATATATTTACACTGGCAGCCAAATGTTTGGAATAATGTACAGATTTTGCTGTTTTGGAAGGAAATTGGTACTTTAATTCACCAAAGTGGCATTCAACTGATCACAAAGTATAGTCAGGACATTACGGATGTAAAAAACAGCACCATCACTATTTGAAAAAAGTCATTTTTGATCAAATCTAGACAGCAGCCATCACTCCAACACCTTGTCCTTGAGTAATCATGCTAAATTGATCATTTGGTACTAGAAAATCACTTGCCATTATATCAAACACAGCTGAAAGCTATTTGGTTCATTAAATGAAGCTTAACATTGTCTTTGTGTTTGTTTTTGAGTTGCCACAGTATGCAATAGACTGGCATGTCTTAAGGTCAATATTAGGTCAAAAATGGCAAAAAAGAAACAGCTTTCTCTAGAAACTCATCAGTCAATCATTGTTTTGAGGAATGAAGGCTATACAATGCTTGAAATTGCCAAAAGACTCATTTCATACAAAGCTGTTCCCTACAGTCTTCAAAGACAAAGGACAACTGGCTCTAACAAGGACAGAAAGAGATGTGGAAGGCCAGATGTACAACTAAACAAGAGGATAAGTACATCAGAGTCTCTAGTTTGAGAAATAGACGCCTCACATGTCCTCAGCTGACAGCTTCATTGAATTCTACCCGCTCAACACCAGTTTCATGTACAACAGTAAAAAGAAGACTCAGGGGTGCAGGCCTTATGGGAAGACTTGCAAAGAAAAAGACACTTTTGAAACAGAAAAACAAAAAGAAAAGGTTAGAGTGGGCAAAGAAACACAGACATTGGACAACAGATAATTGGAAAAGAGTGTTCTGGATCTTAACCCCATTGAGCTTTTGTGGGATCAGCTAGACTGTAAGGTGCGTGAGAAGTGCCCGACAAGACAGTCACATCTATGGCAAGTGCTACAGGAAGTGTGGGGTGAAATGTCACCTGAGTATCTGGACAAACTGACAGCTAGAATAACAAGAATCTGCAAAGCTGTCATTGCTGCACGTGGAGGATTTTTTGATGAGAACTCTTTGAAGGAGTTTAAGAAGTTCTGAACATTTTTTCAAATTGTAATCGTAATTTTTCACGTTATTAATGTCCTGACTATACATTGTGATCAGTTGAAAGTACCAATTACTTTCCATAAGAGCAAAATCTGTACATTACTCCAAACTTTTGGCCGCCAGTGTATATCTTACCTTAGGAAGTTCTCTAAAAAATGAGCCATTGTTTATTTCTCTGTGAGCTTGCTTGTGTGAATACTCCAGTGTTATATCTTAGATGTCCAGACCAAAATATGCCATCCAGCAGGAAAATCATGCAAAATAAATCATCAGAAAAATATGTTTTCAACTATTGATGATAATGCTAAAATGTTATATATCATCACAAATGGGGGGGGGGGGAATCTCAGCTTTCTAATGACACCTAGATTGAGCTTCTAGTCCACTCAGAGGCCGAGATATTCAATGAAACACAGAGGGTGTTGCTTGAACTGAAAATTAGACTGAATGTCTATGGACGAACACATCTGTGAGGGATAAAATGCACTAGAGTGCCACCTACATTTCAGATCGGCATATTGTGATGGAATGTGATAGAGGAAATTTATTTCTAGTGCTTACTGCCATCTAGTGGAATAAATTAAGACTTTTAGGAGGGAGATGGAACAGAACCAGAATTACATGTTTACAAAGTTGGGACAACAACCAAACAAAAAAAACAACAACAACAAAAAAAAATGTCTATATATATATATATATATATATATATATATATATATATATATATATATATATATATATAATTTATTTCTATTCATCATAAGATTGTAAACATATACAATATTATTTATGAATAATTGGAGTTTTTTTTTATTTTTTGAGTGTGAAAAATAGCTGACGGCAGCCCAAAAATGCACCAGAATTGAAGAGGTTAACATACTTGTTTTGTGTGAATTGCACATTTTTAATGTGTTTTTAAGTAATTTTATAGATCCGGACAAGAAAATTAGTGTCACGTCACTGACCCTTCTTCCTTCCTTTCTTCCATCCCTCTTTACTTCATGTGAAGTTTGATTTGAGATGCTGAAAGCAAAACAGATTTGCGCGTTTGTTTTGTTAATAATCATCTGTCGGATGTGATTCTGGATGTGTTTGTTCTGACACCGTTGATGAATCTTTTGTTGGTGGTGGAAGTTCAGTGCAGAAATTTGCTTTATAAACGCATGAATTATTCAGACAAAACAAAAACGCACATATGTGCAGCAGGGTTTCTTTTGGAATGTATAATTCATAACTCTGAGCAACAGAAACAGAAGAAAGCATATGGAGTTCATGCAGTCTTTAACACACACACACACACACACACACACACACACACACTGATTCTCTCTGGTTAGTGTCTCACTCTCTCTTTTGTTATTTATAGTGAGAGCCGCAGAATGTTGAAAAGCAGCAGAATGGAAAGATGAGGTGTGTGAGGATGCAGGTGGAATATTTCTGCAGGCGAACAGTGTGTGAAAACTTGTGAGCTGCCTAGACAGCAGTTTTGGGCTTCATATACGCATTTGATATGAATTTCAGGGATCTTTTTTGTTTCCCTGAGGTTCACTTATAATATTAGTCAAGTATTTTTGTGCCAAATACATTCATAATTTAGTTTTCCATAATCATTTTCCAGCCTGTCTCTGACTGTTACAATTAATATACGATATACTATAACATCTCTCTTATGATTAGCTAACTTCTTTGCATATGAAATGAGTAACAGTGATTACTAACTTGCTGTCGGCGGGTTCAATATAGTTTTTAAGGTACCTCTTTAATAAAAGCCTCTTTGTAAAGCTGCATTACATCATGACAGATTCATAAAACAATCTGTGCCAGTCAAACTGAAATGATCAGGGATCTTGTGATTCTTCAGAAGGATCTGCAGAGCTGCAAGTGCCACACATAGACACAAACAGCACAAGATTCGACACACTTTACCACATTTCACTCTTATCATTAGTTATTCTGCTGTTTACGAATATTAGTGTAGATCCTACTTAATCCTTATTACCTCACTGTGACTGGACGAGTTTCTGAATATTGAATTGGTGTTATTTAGGACTGGGTAAAAATATAGATTTTCCAATGTATTCATCCTTAAATCTCAAGATCGATCTTTTATTAACCTCCTGAGACCCCACATGACTACTGTGTGCAAAAACATTTCTAGAGCGAATGGTTTTCCTAAAAATGTATATTGTGGACAGCGGGAATAAGTTGTGAAATATTAAATAATACCAAGCTATAGAAAGTCAGATTTGTTTAGCAAATTGTTTATTATGTGTCCAGGAGTGTTGATTATTCATGTTACATAATAATTATAATTTATAATAATTTTATATTTATTTATCACACATATACAGTGAAATTCTTTTTTTCACATATCCCAGCTAAGCTGGGGTCAGAGTGCAGGGTCAACCATGCAGCACCCCTGGAGCAGATAGGGTCAAGGGCCTTGCTCAAGGACCCAACAGTGGCATCTTGGCAGTGCTGGGGCTTGAACCCCCAACCTTCTGATCAGTAACCCAGAGCCTTACCCACTGAGCCACCACTGCCCCTAAGGTTTTGCATATCCCAGCCAAGCTGGGGTCAGAGCGCAGGGTCACAGACATTACATCAGAAATTATCATAATTAATTCTGATTCAAAGTAATGTCCAGCATCATCCAATCACTGTCAACCATGTTAAAATAAAATGATACATTATAAATTCTGAATCTATGTACTGATTATCATTGTCACATGTCTGTCAAACATGTTGAGTGATCCAAATATCATCTGCAGCCTGAAACTGAACTTTTGATCAGATTTTAGGAGTGAATGCACTTAACTGCATAGAGAGCTATAGGATGCTCCCTTGCTCCCTATTTAGTGAATGACTTAACCTCCAGTGTGCTGTCTGTCTGCACTGGTCTCAGAACAGTTTGAAATGCACCTTATTTTCATCCTAACTCCATATAAAGCCTCTGAAAGCAACATTTTCCAGTTTTTACATGAATACATTTATTCTCAATGTGATAATGTACAGTAAATATAGGAATGCATTTACTAATGTTTATGAATCGAATCGTATCGTACAGAATCAGAATCAGAATCAGAATGAGCTCTATTGCCAAGTATGCTTACACACACAAGGAATTTGTCATGCTGACAGAAGCTTCCAGTGCAAAGAGTATACAAAAAATATAAATAAACAACATATACTGTACATATAAACATTGAAATATACATATAAACATATATACGTAAACAGTGAAATAAGAATAAAACATAAGATACAACAGATATATACTGTATATAGAGGAAACTACAAAAGGGCAATATGTTGGTTAAATATGTTATATACAGATATACAGTTATGTGCAAGGTGATTTAATGTATTGTGCTGAAGAGGTAGGATATGCCAAAAAATATATAAATGGAATATAAATATGAATGAATAGTTGAATATGCACGTGATTGTATTATCACAATGGAGAGTATTGGGTGCAGTTTTAACTGTTCATAAGGTGAATGGCCTGAGGGAAGAAACTGTTCTGGACAGAGCTCTGAGCTCTGTAACAGTTCAAAAAGGTAGTGTGCTAGGTGAATGGGGTCCAAGGCGATTTTTACAGCCCTTTTCCTCACTCTGGAGGTGTACAGTTCTTGAAGGGTGGGAAGGTGAGAACCAATAATCCGCTCAGCTGTCCGGACTATCCTTTGAAGTCTTCTGATGTCTAACTTGGTAGCTGAACCAAACCAGACAGTTATTGAAGAGCAGAGGATGGACTCAATGACTGCTGAGTAGAACTGGATCAGCAGCACCTGTGGCAGGTTGAACTTCCTCAGCTGGTGAATGAAGTACAACTGAGTCAATGTGGGTCTCCCACTTCAGGTCCTGTGAGATGGTAGTGCCCAAGAACCTGAATTACTCCACTGCTGCCACAGTGCTGTTTAGAATAAGCGGGGTTAATGTTGGGGTGTTCCTCCTAAAGTCCACTATCATCTCCATTGTTTTGAGCATGTTGAGCTCCAGGTTATTTTGACTGCACCAGTGAGCCAGCCGTTCAACCTCCCTTCTATATGCAGACTCGTCATCAACTTGGATGAGGCTGATGACTGTAGTGTCATCTGCAAACTTCAGGAGCTTGACAGAGGGGTCCTTGGTGGTGCAGTCATTTGTGTACAGGGAGAAGAGTAGTGGGGAGAGCACACATCTCTAGCGGGCACCAGTGCTATTTGTACATGCACTGGAAGTGAATTTCCCCAGTCTCACAAGCTGCTGCCTGTCTGTCAGAAAGCTGGTGATCCACTGACAGATAGAGTTGGGAACTGAGATCTGGGTTAATTTATTCCATAGGAGAGCAGGGATGATGATATTGAAAGCCAAACTGAAGTCCACAAATAGGATCCTTGCATAAGTCCCTGGTCTGTCTAGATGTTTCAGTATGTAATGCAGTCCCATGTTGACTGCATCATCCACAGGCCTGTTTGCTTGATATGCAAACTGCAGTGGATCCAGAAAGGGTCCAGTGATGTCCTTCAGGTCAGCCAACACCAGTCTTTTAAATGACTTCATGACCACAGACGTCAGGGCGACAGGTCTGTAGTCATTAATTCCAGCAATGTTGGGTTTCTTTGGGACAGGGATGATGGTGGAGCGTTTGAAGCAGCAGGGAACTTCACACTGCTACAATGATGTGTTGAAGATCTGTGTGAAGATGGGGGCCAGCTGGTCAGCACAGGCTTTTAGACAAGTGGGTGAAACACTGTCTGGGCCCTGTGCTTTCCTTGTCTTTTGTTTCCAGAAGACACGGCACACATCCTCTTCACAGATCTTAAGTGCAGATTGAGTAGCAGGAAGGGGGATGAGGGGGGTTGCAGGAGGTGTTGGTGTTTGTGTGAACTGATGGTCAGAGCGGGTTTGGGGTGTAAGACTGGGATTTTCAAATCTACAGTAAAACACATTCAGGTCGTCAGCCAGTTGTTGATTCCCAACAGCGTTGGGAGGTGGTGTCTTATAGTTGGTAATGCCTTTCAGGCCTCTCCACACTGATGCAGGGTCATTAGCTGAAAACATGATTTCCAGCTTTTCAGAGTAGCTTCTTTTAGCTGCTCTAATCTCCTTTGTCAGTACTTTTGGCCTGATTATACAAGATTTTATCGATGTATAAGATTTTAGCGCTGTGCTCACACATGCGTGGCGGGATATAAACACACACCAGAATAAACTAGGAAATCTCCTGCGGCAAGTAGAAAGGCTTACAGCTGAGGAAGAGCGCTTCCAAATAAGGGCAACACATCGTCTTCAGCACTGTTACATCTGCACACCAGCTTGCATTGATGTAAAAGTATGTTCCACCGCCTCTCGTTTTCTCAGATAACTTCGCAATGCGGTCCGCTCTAAACAGCTGAAAGCCTGGCAGATGTAAAGTGCTGTCCAGAATGGTTTCACTCAGCCCGGTTTCTGTGAAGCACAGAGCAGTTAGCAAAGTCCTATTTGTAGGGGTTAGGAGAATTTGTTCATCCGTTTTGGTTGGAAGAGAGCAGAGATTTGCTAGATGTATGCTTGGCATTGCGGTTCGGAAGCCGTGTTGATGCAGTTTGACCAGCGTGCCGGCTCGCTTCCCTCGTTTGCGTCTTTTAGCACGCTTGTACAGCACCAAAGTTCCTCCGACTAAACAGTGATAACAGATGCACAGTGATAACACAATAAAATATAGCAAAATGTATATTAAAATTAAGCTAAATGACCCACAGATGTGTTAATGTTGAAAGTTATTCAAAATAACTAACATGTTTTTTCTACTTTTGAGGAAATGCGGTGCCAGTGTCCACATATGTGGACATCATGTTTATCAGCGTGCTGATGTGTGGAAAATGAACTGATTTTTTAAAGCGGCATATCAAATGAAACTAGAGACTCTCCTCTTTACACCCAAACAGGTTTCAGTGAAGAAACTTAAAGAGATTTCTTTTCAGAGGCACTTTTGTTGGCACTGCATCCTTACGAGTGCTTCACGGAAATCGATGTCATGCTGTTGTGTCACGTGACTTGATGCATCAGAAGTTTAACCCTTAAATGACAGTCTAGAGTCTTGTGAACAGTATTCAGTCAGTTTTTATTTATTTAAATAATGCATTGCGTATAGCGAAGCCAAAATACAACGTCCACGCATGTGGACGCGGGGTCACATGAGGTTATAGATATTACAGTTTCATTTTCCTGTTCATGCATGATTTTCTGTAAAGCTGCTTTGAAACGATGTGTGTTGTGAAAAGCACTATACAAATAAAAATGACTTAAATACACAACTCTCTACATTGAGAGTAAATCACTTGCATATGCAACCAAATTTCATGTTATGCGACTTAAATATCTGTTATTACCCACTGGTTGGTAAATGTTCAGTGATTGAGTAGTATAGTGGTGAAGAAGTTCAGCAGTGAGATCTTTTCATTGCATGTTGAAAGTTAATATTTGGTTTGACTTGTTCCGTGTAATGTGTGTCCGAAGACGATCCACGCAATCCATTGGTCATTGAATAATGTCTCTTTTAATATCCTTTCTGTTTTTTACAGTTGTAGATCAAAAATAACAAAAAAAGCAAACATTTAATTGTAATCACAAATAGCATAGATGCCATAAAGAAGCAATCGAGTCCTCTCTCGTTAACATGCGCTCACTTACAGACTGTCTTTACAGATCTGCCAGTTTTCTTAAAGAGACAGTACTGATTTTTAAGCATGTGTTCTTGAATGGATTTTTATATTTGTGACCAAAATGCTGAAAAATAAAATATTAGTTGTAAAATTTATTTTTTCATAACATACCTAGTTAGAAGGTCCCTTGTATAATTAACAGGATTACCTGGGAGAGAATTTCCTTCATATGAAAGCAACTTGTTGAATCAATATTGAATCGAATTGGAATCGAAACGAAACGATAACCCAGTATTGTGTTATGTTTTCGTTTTGGATCATTTATTTGCTTTTGATTTCTTGATTTCTTGTTTTCTTTTTCTTTTGTTCATCATTTTTGTTTGAACACTTTCATTAATCTAGTTCTGTTTGCGTTCTGGCCTGTTTGTTCATTTTTTTTTTACTTGTTTGTTCTTTCACTTTTACTTGTTATTGTTTATTTGTTTGCTTATTTGTTTTTGCTTTTTTTGTGTTCTTTCTTTTGCTTGTTTGTTCATTCATTTTTGCTTCAATGCTTTAGCTAATTCATTTTTCTTTCTTGCTTGTTCGTTCGTTTTTGCCTTTTTTGTTGTTGTTGCTTTTGTTCATTCATTCGATTGTTAATTCGTTTTTGCCAGTGTTGTTGAAGCTAGGTTGAAACTGTATCTTTCTGTATAAGTGCTTTTTGCAATCTGCTGAAGTGACAGAAACACACAAATACACACACATACACACACACAAACACACACACACTTACACACACATACACACACACAAGCACTCTCCCTCTCTCTCTCACACACACACACACAAACACACACACATACAGTTAGTTCAGATGCTCATGCAAAGGCTAAATTTATGTACACACACAGTCAGGATGAATAATCATTTCGCTGTAAGACGCAGCCGGTGGTCTTTGCTCGTGTTGCTCTTCTCTGACAGTTGCGCTGATATGATAATTAGTTATAAATTATTATGAGTGCTTATGAATAATTATGAGTTTACAGAGGTTTGTTGTTTTTCTCATTACTCAAACACACATTCTATTCTGATAGGGCATTATAATACTGACCTGATGTGGAAAAGGAATGTTTTTATAAAAACAAGACAATTAACAGTGATTAAAACAAGTCTGTGAGAATGAAGCATAATGCAGTCTATCTGTCTATCCATCAATCTATCCAATAATTGATTGTAAATTGAAATCTCAGGCCATGTTTGGCATTACAACACACACACACACACACACACACACACACACACTGAGGAATAATCGATGCCCTTCTGAGCAGAATCAGTAATCCATCAATAATACAGGAAGGTGCCACAATCATCAATGTCTCTGTATGACAGTATGAAGGACATTTACAGCAGAATATGAAGACCATATTTACTCATGTACTTTTATCGTGTGTGTGTGTGTGTGTGAGAGAGAGAGAGAGAGAGAGCTGAGAGCAGCTCTATTCCAATCACAGGCATCATTGGCATGCAGTGACACAATGCTTCCTCATACCTGGTTTTGATTACATCACATCCTAAAATGCCAACTATAAGTAAGTAATTGGTAGTTTGACTAACACTGACTCTATGATGCTTCAAGGGTCATTGACATGTACTGTAAAATTGTCTGAGGTAAAAACAAATAATAAAAAAATCCAGTTTTTAAACTCACATGACCAGTAGAAATGTAATCTTCATGTCCAGTTTGGTTTCATATATATTTTTTAAAACATTTATAGCTTTTTCTATATATATATATATATATATATATATATATACTGTATATAATGACTTTAAAAATATAATATGGTGTAACCATCAAGTAAAAGGTATTAAAGTGCTTTTCTTGCACCTTGAATAAATGAGTGCACACAACTTAAACATTAATTTCAAAAAGGTTTTCAAACACATATTTTAAGGTAAAAAAATATGTTTTAAAAAAATGTCATGAATATCAAGAAGTTTCTCAGGGTTACATCACATGACCTGAACAAAATGTGTCTTTTAACAAAAATTACCAGTAAATGACCTTGTATAATGTATAATGTAATTTTTTTTGTTGCTTCAGACGGGAAATAAACTGCATTATTAATGTGACAAAATAAACATGGAAAGAGAAAAAAACATCCAAAACTTCAGTGGAGGGGAAGACATGATTTTAGTGTGATAAAAATCACTTATGAACCTTTTCTGTGTAAAGTTATTTAAGTTTTCCAACGTTGTTGCCTTGATGACGAAACGCTGAAACCCTAAAACAACCATAACAATCACGATTTAAAACATTTTACAGCTTAAATAATACACAGAATTGCTTTATAAAATTATAAGTTTCACATTTCTGTCCGCACACAATGCAGAGGCCAGTTATGGTCTGATTAAGATGTCTACATGTTGGATGAAGCCGAGCCAAAATCACATTATGGGTCTGTTAGTGCGACTGAGCAAAAATCCAGCTGGTGCGATTTCATTCTGATTTAAACATTTACACACAATTTAAAAAGATGAATTATTGTTTTAGTCTGAAATTGAACTTTTAAAGTGCATGTAAACGTACTGACTGTGTGTAACACCTCACAGGGACTGTTTCTTTTCTTATCTCACACACACACACACACACACACACACACACACACAGACAGACAGACAGACAGAGTTACATTATCATGAACACACAATCATTTGAATTGTGAAGAAATGCTAATGAAGTGCAGTGTGTGTGTGTGTGTGTGTGTTTTGACTGTAGGGCTTCAGGCATTTGGACTGTTTGTGTGTGTGTGTGTGTGTGTGGGGGGGGGGGGGGGGTCTGTCTCTTAAAGTGTGTGAAGGAGAGACAGAAACAAATAGGTTTTGTAATAACTTGTCAGAGCACGTTGTACTGATAATCTGCAGGGCATTAGTATCACACACACACACACACACACACACACACTGACACACTGGCACATTTCATGGTTTGGTTCACGTTTGTGTTGCTTTATGTGTGTGTCACTGCGTTAGTGTGTTCTACTTTTCATTGGTGTTCCTCTTTGTTTATTTCTGTGTTCAGTGCCAGTACTGATGTCTTGCATATATTTGTGTGTGTGTGTAGTTGTGTGTTTGTGTGTGTGTGTGTAGATGTGTATTTGTGTGTGCCAGTTTAAACAGCAGTAATTGCTGTCAAATTAGATTCAGATTAATTGCTGGTTTCAAAGACTGGGGCTTCAGCATCACCATAATGAGAGAGAAGGAGAGAGATAACGTCAGCTTTTTGTTAAATTTGCTGTGATTTATTTTTATTTTTTTTAAATTTTTTTGTAGATTGCTAGTTTTACTCTACTGTAGTTTTGTTTTATTTAGTTTAGTTTAGTTTTATTTAGATTTGTTTTGTACTGTATCTTCAGTGTAAAGGTCTGTTCACACACAACATGAATTTCCACTGGGATTATATCTAATCAAAACAATGCAAAATCAGTGTTTGTTGAAGATACTGTGAAACTGTAGTTTCTCATCCTACAAGCTACTTGTAACTTAAAGTAGTTAAACTACAGTCCAGCTACTCTTGAAAGTATTTCGCTACACTACAAGCTACTTGTAACTTAAAGTAGTTAAACTACAGTCAAGCTACTCTTGAAAGTATTTTGCTACAGTCAAGCTAATCTTGAAAGTATTTTGCTACACTACAAGCTACTTGTAACTTAAAGTAGTTAAACTACAGTCAAGCTACTCTTGAAAGTATTTTGCTACACTACAAGCTACTTGTAACTTAAAGTAGTTAAACTACAGTCAAGCTACTCTTGAAAGTATTTTGCTACACTACAAGCTACTTGTAACTTAAAGTAGTTAAACTACAGTCCAGCTACTCTTGAAAGTATTTTGCTACACTACAAGTTACTTGTAACTTAAAGTAGTTAAACTACAGTCCAGCTACTCTTGAAAGTATTTTGCTACACTACAAGTTACTTGTAACTTAAAGTAGTTAAACTACAGTCAAGCTACTCTTGAAAGTATTTTGCTACACTACAAGCTACTTGTAACTTAAAGTAGTTAAACTACAGTCAAGCTACTCTTGAAAGTATTTTGCTACACTACAAGCTACTTGTAACTTAAAGTAGTTAAACTACAGTCAAGCTACTCTTGAAAGTATTTTGCTACAGTCAAGCTACTCTTGAAAGTATTTTGCTACACTACAAGCTACTTGTAACTTAAAGTAGTTAAACTACAGTCAAGCTACTCTTGAAAGTATTTTGCTACACTACAAGCTACTTGTAACTTAAAGTAGTTAAACTACAGTCAAGCTACTCTTGAAAGTATTTTGCTACACTACAAGCTACTTGTAACTTAAAGTAGTTAAACTACAGTCCAGCTACTCTTGAAAGTATTTTGCTACACTACAAGTTACTTGTAACTTAAAGTAGTTAAACTACAGTCCAGCTACTCTTGACAGTATTTCACTACACTACAAGCTACTTGTAACTTAAAGTAGTTAAACTACAGTCCAGCTACTCTTGAAAGTATTTCGCTACACTACAAGCTACTTGTAACTTAAAGTAGTTAAACTACAGTCCAGCTACTCTTGACAGTATTTCGCTACACTACAAGCTACTTGTAACATAAAGTAGTTAAACTACAGTCAAGCTACTCTTGAAAGTATTTCACTACACTACAAGTTACTTGTAACTTAAAGTAGTTAAACTACAGTTTTGCTACACTACAAGCTACTAACAAAAGTAGCCAACTACAGTCAAGCTATTTAAAGAAGAAATATTTTTAGATATATAACAATCGGATGATAGAATTCAACAATATCACCTAATAGTTATATATGTAATAAGTGTAGCAGTCCTTTATGAAAATTAACCATGGTTTTATGACAGTAATCATAGTTTAACCATGGTATTTGTTTTAAAAGCATAGTTACCATAAAATTAACCATGGTTACTACAGTCAAGTTTACTACAATATTTCTATAGTAAAACCATGGTTAATTTTCTTAAAGGCTGGCATGTCCAAAGGGGGCGCTATATTGTAAAAACGGTTTACGTTTAAAATGTTAAAGTCACCGGATACATAAGTCAGGCATATGAGGTATCATTTGAAAGCTTAGAATCTGAACTTTTCAGAGATAACATCACTTCTGCATTTATGTTACTTAAAATAACAAAAATAAGGCCTTAAATCATTCATGTCGCAAATTACGTCGCCCCCTAGTGGTTATGTGGTAGAAATATTTATATGAAAATAAAAGTCCTTCACATAGCACATAAATAGACAAGTCATATATCAAATGAAAGCTCTCACTTTCATGAATGTGACTGTATAGTTAATGTTGTTGCCCTAATACCACAGTTCAAAATATTTTCAAAAGAATCACAAAGTGAAATTTGATTTCTGTAAGTCATCAAATACAAACGTCTATTTTATGCTCTGATAACTGCTGCTTTAAGCCCCAAATAGCCAAATACTTTATATCTGCTTTTACCTTAGGAAGTTTTCTGAAAAATTATCCATTTTTTACTTGTCTGTGAGATTGCTTGTGTGAATAATCCAATGTTATATCTTAGATGTACAGAACAAAATATGCCATTCAGCAGGAAAAGCATGCCAAACAAATCATCAGAAAAAGATATTTTTCAACTATTGATGATAAACGATTATATATATCACAAAGGGGAGGATCTCAGCTTTCTAAGGACACCTAGACTGAGCTTCTAGTCCACTCAGAGGCCGAGATATTCAATAAGTAGTGTATAAGGGGAACAAATTTATACTTAATATAAACTAGTAACTTTAAAACACCCTATTTTATATAACTAAATGGAAATATAGCGATAAACAGCAGCAGTTAACAAAATATTTCACTTTAAAAAAAAAACTTGAGGCAAAGTCCCTTTAAGACTGTGTGAGGCTCGAGCGAATCAGTGAATCATTTATGTGAACTAGTTCATTTACATGAACTGTCTGAAAAAACAGATTCACTCAAAAATGATTTAGTTTTGGCTGAAGTACAGTGAGATTGGTTAATATAGTTTTGAAATCTCTAGGAAGAGTTACAATTGAAAAATTTGTCTCATTTAACAGTACATGCTAACACTAACATAATAAAGTGTACTAAGTGAAATCTCCTAGTATTTTCACATGAATAAATTATTTAAAGGCATTTGTTTTCGCAGACGTTTATGATATTATTCAAGAGAACGACACTGTTTCTCTCACAGCTGCAGATTCAGACTCTAAAGTTGGAAATCTTTTTTCAGCAGCTGCTGTGTTAATGTGTTCACTGTATCTTAATTACTCCAAAGAAGAGCCATTATGAATGTTTAATTGGAACCTTACAGATTTAGAAACATTGTTCAAACGCTCTGTGTGGATTAAAAGAACACGAGGTGTGTGTGTGTGTGTGTGTGTGTGTGTGTGCAGACGCTGATAAAGCTATCATTAAATCTACCTATGAATCTGAGTGAGAACAGAGGATTTTTTTTATTTTTTATTAACATCAATTCACAATGCAAAAGACCTTTAAGACCCCATGAAATCAAAGTTGGAGTTCTGTGACTTTTAGTCTATATCTAGTCTATACTGGCTTTGAGATCATCTGCTGGTGTACTCTTTAAAGTTGACATAATTAACCTGTACAGATACCGATATACAAGCCCCGGGCGATCGCTGTCGAGTTGGGTCTGGTCTAGACTCGAGCCGGTCTCAATGCGACTGCAGGTGAAGGTGCTGGTTCAAAGCGAGTTGCGAGGTGGAAAGATTCTGCTGTGTTACGACCCGTTTGGACAGGTCTAGACCGCCTGTGGTGACAATCCAAGACCTGCTGCCAGATGTCAAAGTTAAGCCATGGATTAAACTAGCAACACACTAATCAGCTGTGTTTGTGTGTGTGTGCGTGTGTGTGTGTGTGTGTGTGTGTGTGTGTGTGTCCGAGGTATAAATGAAAACTAAAGCAAAAGGTTTTGAATTTTGTTGATGTTAAGAAGCTTGAGGAAACACTTTTATCATATACTGAATTAAAGGAACAGTAACCGTTCATCCAAAAATCCAATGGCTTTCATTCTGATACTTTGTGCTTTTTGGTACTTTTTGGAGCTAAATATATGATCTAGATTCTTTAAAAGATATACTTTTGTGTTCCATGTAAAAATTGTACTGTACTTAACCTTTATTTGTTGCCATAGTGCAATTTGTTTTGCAGCATTGACATACAACAAGACATTTTTAAAATCATAAGAGACATAATACCATATAATAAAGAAATAAAAAAATGGATATAGGGTACAAAGGGGTGCGCCTTAAGGAAAATTGGCTTTTTTCTGGTTACAAAATGTATCAAGATAAAATATTTTTTTCCTCATTTTATTGAATATTAATGGAGCAACATAGCTTGTGAGAAAAGAAAAAATAACTGAAGGTTGTTTTGATTAAAATTCAGTTTTTAAAAAATGTGTTGAGGGAGCCTTTTATCCCAAATTTAGGTAAAGCGCCCACACACTTGGGGTGAAACGCCCACACACTTGGGGTAAAGGTCCCACACACTTGGGGTAAAGGTCCCACACACTTTGGGTAGAACACCCACACACTTGGGGTAAAGGTCTCACACACTTGGGGTAAAGCGGCCACACACTTGGGGTAAAGTACCCACACACTTGGGGTAGAACACCCACGCACTTGGGGTAGAACACCCACATACTTGGGGTAAAGGTCCCACACACTTGGGGTAAAGCGGCCACACACTTGGGGTAAAGTACCCACACACTTGGGGTAGAACACCCACACACTTGGGTTAAAGGTCCCACACACTTGGGGTAAAGCGGCCACACACTTGGGGTAAAGGTCCCACACACTTTGGGTAGAACACCCACACACTTGGGGTAAAGGTCCCACACACTTGGGGTAAAGCGGCCACACACTTGGGGTAAAGTACCCACACACTTGGGGTAGAACACCCACACACTTGGGTTAAAGTGCCCACACACTTGGGGTAGAACACCCACACACTTGGGGTAGAATGCCCGCACACTTGGGGTAGAACACCCACACACTTGGGGTAAAGTTCCCACACACTTGGGGTAGAACACCCACACACTTGGGGTAAAGGTCCCACACACTTGGGGTAGAACACCCACACACTTGGGTTAAAGTGCCCACACACTTGGGGTAGAACACCAACACACTTGGGGTAAAGGTCCCACACACTTGGGGTAGAACACCCACAGACTTGGGGTAAAGTACCCACACACTTGGGGTAGAACACCCACACACTTGGGGTAAAGGTCCCACACACTTGGGGTAGAACACCCACACACTTGGGTTAAAGTGCCCACACACTTGGGGTAGAACACCCACACACTTGGGGTAGAATGCCCGCACACTTGGGGTAGAACACCCACACACTTGGGGTAAAGTTCCCACACACTTGGGGTAGAACACCCACACACTTGGGGTAAAGGTCCCACACACTTGGGGTAGAACACCCACACATTTGGGTTAAAGTGCCCACACACTTGGGGTAGAACACCAACACACTTGGGGTAAAGGTCCCACACACTTGGGGTAGAACACCCACACACTTGGGTTAAAGTGCCCACACACTTGGGGTAGAACACCCACACACTTGGGGTAGAATGGCCACACACTGGGTAAAGCACCCACACACTTGTGGTAAAATATAGTGATAGTGATATTGTGTAAATATAGGGGCAAAATTTATAGGGCAAAATTAGTCAAATAATGCAAATAATGTTTTGACAGCAAGATGCTTTTTTGAGATAATGCTTATTCAAAATAACTACTTAAGAAAAGGGTGCATGATTTCCTGTTAATTTCAAACACAATTTGACATTTCATAACATCTCAAGTATTCTATATACAAATTAATCTCCATTGTGATTGGATCAATCAAAGTGAGCCCACTTTGAAAAATTTTCATTACAAATCTATTCACCCCACTTAAGAGAATCAATGTATTTTATATGCCTTTTTAACAGTATAGTGTCCCCCGTCACTATACTGGGGCATTAGGACCCACACAGACTGCAGGGTGAGCACCCCCTGCTGGCTTCCCTAATACCTCTTCCAGCAGCAAACTTAGTTTTCCCCAGGAGGTCTCCCATCCAGGTACTGACCAGGAAGAGGGCAGGAGGTGGAATACTACCTTTTAAATGAGCAAGGAAATGGCAGAGGGAACAAATGGAAATATGAAAACAGTAGAGCTGTGAGGTTTGGAATGGGTGGTAAATAGACATAATTTTCATTTCTGGAGAACTTTAATACCACAGTTTCTGATTGAGGAAAATTATTGTTGAAGAGAGAGAGAGAGAGAGAGAGAGCGAGAGAGAGAGAGCATGTATTCTTGACGTGGGAGGTTGTTATATTCAAGTTGTCATGGCAACTTGTCATTTTTGAGATGTTGATTTGCCGTTTTGGTCATGAGTGGCTCTCTCACACATACTGACCTCATGAACTCACTGGCGCCAAATGTTGGGGTTTCATACTTATTATATTAGGCATTATAATGCATTAGTAATGTCTCATAATACAGCTTATAATATGTTATAACTTCTCATAAATAATTGTAACCCCAATTACAATACATTATACTAATTACCTATTCATAGTTATACCTTAGAGTATAATGCATTATAACAAAAGCAACATCCAATTTTGTCTGCAGAAGTTATAATGTATTATACTGTATATATTTGTAATATATATATAATAGGTATGCTTTAAATAAAGTGACAAAAGCAATGTCTTCTTATAAACATCCTTAATATATTTTTAAGTGGTTATAAGACATTAAAAGTCATGCTGGAAGTTATAAACATTAAACATGCACAAAATACAAAATAAGGGGAAGTGTTGTATAACTGTAGTTATAATTATTAATGAGAAGTTATAACTTATTATAAGGTGTATTATGAGACATTATGAATGCGGTATAATGCGTTTATAATGCTTTTACAATGCATTATAAATATGGGCTTCATAGAAAGTGTTACCGAAATATATTTCTTACTGAGTATGTTTGACCAGTAAAAATAACGAAACATCCTTTAAACATCCTTTAATATTATTAAAGATATTAAGACTTGTTTTAAGAGAAATCAAATTTTCTAAAATCTATTTTTTTCAGTGATAATAGCTTTGTGTGAGGCATAGATTTATTCTCTGATAATCTTCCCCTCCACAGCAGCTTCCAAATCTCATTTGCACTTACTCAAGTTTGATGTGTCATAATGGGTTACAAGACATGCGAGAACCAATGGCATTGACGTCAAACCTGATGCGACACATCTTCACACTCCGAAGGTACCGTACAGAGCTGTTCAGTTGGGATGTCGATTTGTATGCAAACTTAGAAGGCTAAAGGCCCTGATATACTTCCACAGAAGTTATTTTTCGTGCTTTGTTCAGGAGTAAAAAAAAAAGTTCTAAACAGCAGAGCAACGATATACTGTTCCTAAACATTCAGGCACCGTTCACACCACTATGGGAGGCGTTATGAGGACGCTACACGTAAAACATAAACTAATGTGTTATCAATGACTTTATGCCTCATTCTATGAGTGAATTCACACAAGTTTAGTAAAAGTAGCTTTTTAATCAATTGATGATGATTTAAAGTAATATATGCAGTAGAAATGGTTAATTTGTCTTGTTTACATTGTGAATTCATGACGCTAACACGTGGCCATAATATTTACCGATTACACTCTGTTATTGTAATTTATGATGACACTGATACTACTGCAAAGATGGGTGTATAAAAGTGTAAATGTGCAGAATACAGACAAAAGAATGGTGACAGAGGCATATCTTACTTTGGGCAAATATGTGAATGGCTTTCGCTGCAGATGGCACAAGAGTGAATGGACACTTGAGAGTATTTGAGTAGATTTGATTCCTTTTGTAGACTAATTAAACAAAAAAATTGCATGACATGGTCTTGGAAAATGTCTCTGCCCGAACAATCGTACAGATGTAGGTAAATTTGCACCAGCTCGCTAATAACTGCACACCGGTTCATGTTGAATACTGACTGAAAAACATTAACAAAGTAGTAGGTGGAGCTTTAGGCCACACCTACTGATGACGTGGACCAATGGCATCAAGAAGATGTTTAGCCACCAGTTAAAAGTTTTCCTAAAAGTTCGCCCAGGCGAGCTGTTATGAACCACCGAAACGAACGTTCTTTTTGGCCAGATTTTGTTCTAAATGACGTCATACCCATTCATTCTTCGATTTTTGTATGTAGTATATCTGGGCCTTAATTCTCTATGGGTTCCCTCATCAATTTTCATTGGGTGTTTTGGATAGGGATTTTCAAATTACAAGTAAAATAAAATTTGTGGTGAAAATGACTTGTTCTAGAACATAAATTACATACAGTCATTCCTAAATTGTGGATTTTGAAGCTGTTGTGTCTTGAAAAAAGGCATGTTGCTAACCCATCGCTAAATAAGGACTACAGAAGTAATCTATTTCATAAAACACGAAGCTCACATGCTCATGGTAGTTGTAGTTCTTAATTAGCATTGAGAAAGCAACATACATTTTTCATGAACACAGCTTCAGATTTAATGACTGAGGTCTGACTGTGTGTCATATATGTTCTAGAATTAAACGTTTTAACCACAGGCCTTACATCTAAAACTTCCATAATAAAAACCCATATGAAGTTCCTAAGGTTTCCCATGGCTCGAAAATGCTAATTGTCTTCCGGGTTTTTGGACAGTAACCTGAACAACTCTATAGCTTCTGAAGACTTGAAATACTGCACATTGGACTATAGTCAATTGGACTACTTTTATGATACCTTCATGTTGCTTTTTTGTAGTTTTGGAGCTGGACAGAATAGTCATTGTAGGGGAAAGAGTCAATAACATTCTGCCTAATATTTCCTTTTGTGTTCAATGGAAAAAAAGAAAGTAATACAATTTGCAACAACATGAGGGTTAGTAAATTATGACAGTTTTCATTTTTGGGTGAATCAATGGAGTTCCAAGGTAATTAGTGTCAAATGGTCATCAGGTATATTTAGAGAATCGGTGAGAAGTTGGTATATTCTATATTCTGTTTTATTTCACGGCTCTCTGGAATACTCAATTCTGACTGGACAATCATGCCATCCATTTGTCTGATATTACTGAATAACAACTGCATATCTGGGGATTCGGTCATCTTTCCTACTTCTCGTTTCACTCTGCGAACTCTACAGGTAAGTGTGACAGGTCTCACGTCAGTCTCAAGGAAAATGAGGAAGCGGGAACTAGCTCACGCTCTTCAGCTTCTTTTCTTACAGGTCGCTTTCCAGTGCACACACTAAAACAAAACACTCCGTCGCTCAATAATCAAAAGTAAATCGTCTCGGGACTGTAGCTCCTCTCTCCTCCACTGCGGCTCTGGCTGCTCCTTTATCTCCCTCCAGCTCTCATTGTAACACAAAACAGCTGTCAGAGATAATTTCCCACAGGTGATAATCCTTACCACTCTCGTCTCCCGAACTCGCTCTCCATTCACAAACCAGCTCTCAACCACTCCCCAGTCACAACATACCCCCATCACCCAACTCAGGCCGGGGAGCCATCCGGCTGTCACTTACCCCCCCCCCCATTCCCAGAGAGGAAATCCGCCACAGCCATCTGCGCCCCCAGCCTGTGGACCACCTCGAACTTAAAAGGCTGAAGAGCCAGATACCAATAGGTGTTCGGCACCACTGTGATAGGTCTCAGGTCAGTCTCAAGGAAAATGAGGAAGCGGGAACCAGCTCGCACTCTTTAGCTTCTTTTTTTACAGGTTGCTTTCCAGCGCACACACTAAAACAAAACACTCTGTTGCAAACAAAAGACTCCTCCGCTCCACATTGTTTATTTTGTTAGTGTAACAGGTCTGTTGGGGAGTGATTTTGTTCTGTTATCAGTGTGAAATGATTGTTTATGACTGCAGCTGTCACATTTGCACACTGGAAGACAGATCTACTGAATGCATGAGGCTATAAATATATGATTTCTTTATTTTTTGAATAATTTACTGACTGCGGGAAAGAAATACAAGGCCTGAGAATGCCACAGGACACACGTGTTCACTTTAGATTTATGTTCTTTCTCACGAGTGAATGCACATGCGACTACCACTTCAACTAAAACTACAAAGACACACACACACCCACACACACACATGTATATAACAGAAAGTGACAGAGCGCTAAACGTGAGTTGTGGAGATTGACTGGAGACAGATGATGTAAAGGAACCCCACCCCTTCATCCTGACTCCATCCACCTCCCCAGTTACCACAGAGACGGTATTAATGGAAAACCCTGTCAGTGAGTTAATTGCTTAAGTGCTCGCTGAAGGCTACGGTTATGTTTGTTTCATTAGTTCAAACTGCAGTTTGACATTTTAAATTCAAAGTCCACATTGATGGCTTTTACGACGAGGTCTGCTACTTCCTGTGATGCAATTTCCAGGAGCTTTGGCAAAGGTTCGCTAAACATCTAATTCAGAATGTGTATTTTGAAATCTGCTCTCAAATTTAGTCAGCTTTTGAAATTTTGTAGAAATGTTGTCTTGTAAATTAATTCATTATTTAAACTTTGTATTACTCCAGTCAACGCTTTTGCACATCACTGACACTGAAACTAAACACAGTGTGCAAAAGTTTCTGTGTCTGTTCTGCATGATTATGAGAAACATAATAATTGTGGATTTTTTTCCCGTGATATAGTAATTGCTATTCATTTCGATTAATAGAATTTACATTAAAATACTTCTTTTATCTGGGGCATATTCTATATGTAGTCGACACATCCAAACTGTTGTTTTATATGAAGGACTTATATGAAGTGACTATTTAGACAATATCTTGGTTAACTGATGTGTAAAACTACGGAAGCCCTGAACCACACAGTTTCTGTCTGTGAAACGTTTGCTTAACCCACAATTAAAAGATGCCTTAGTCATGGGTTTAAAATGTGTTATTTCAGGGTTTTGCATTGAAGTGTTTGGATTCCTCCGGGTTGGGTTTTTCTGTTAAAAAAAATAAAATAAAAATCTCTTTAAGACAGTGAGAACAGTCTTAATTTTTTACTTATACAGATAGACATACAATAATAATAATTATACATTTTTTATATATATATAAAAATAGAAGCATCTGGTTGATTGGTTCTGTGGGTCAGTGGTGGATTATTGAAATGTGAATATTGATATGTGGCAGATCAGAATCAGAATGAGCTTTATTGCCAATTATGCTTTCACATACAAGGAATTTGTCTTGGTGACAGGAGCTTCCAGTACACAATAATACTAAAACAGCAACAAGACTTTTAAAAAAATAATTAAAAAATAAATAAATAAATATAGAAAAGAAAAAAGTATATATAGAATACAAAATAGACTATATATATATATATATATATATATATATATATATATATATATATATATATATATATATATATATATACACTACCGGTCAAAAGTTTTGAAACACTCATTCTTTATTATAATTGTTTTTTTTTTTTTCACATTTTAGAATAATAGTAAAGTCATCAAAACTATGGAATAACATAAATGGAACTATGGGAATTATGTTGTGACTAAAAATCCAAAATAAATCAAAACTGTGTTATATTTGAGCATCTTCAAAGTAGTCACCCTTTGTCTAGAATTTGCAGACATGTACTCTTGACATTTTCTCAACCAACTTCTTGAGGTATCACCCTGGGATGCTTTTTAAACAGTATTGAAGGAGTTCCCATCTATGTTGGGCACTTATTGGCTGCTTTTCTTTATTATTTGGTCCAAGTCATCAATTTCAAAAACTTTTTTTTTTTTAATTAAATTTTAGATTTATAATGAAATAAATTAATCAAAAGATCAAAAGATTTTTAAGATCATGAGAAACATTTCAGTCAAGTGTTTCAAAACTTTTGACCGGTAGTGTACATATACACATACACACACACACACATATATATACATATACATACATATATACACATACGTAGTGCAAATCTAAACACAAATCTGTTATATGCAGTGCAAGGGAATGTATGGCAGAAGAGGTTGGATGTGTTGGATAATATAAAAAGACTAAGCTGTGTATTGCACATTAATTATTGCTCAAAGGGGCAGTTTTAACTGTTCATGAGATGGATAGCCTGAGGGAAATAACTATTCCTGTGCCTGACGGTTCTGGTGCTCAGAGCTCTGAAGCGTCGGCCAGAAGGCAACAGTTCAAAAAGGTAGTGGGCAGGGTGAGTGGGGTCCAGAGTGATTTTTCCAGCCCTTTTCCTCACTCTGGAAGTGTACAGTTCTTGAAGGGGGGGGGGCAGGGGGCAACCAATAATCCTCTCAGCAGTCCGAACTGTCCTTTGTAGTCTTCTGATATCTGATTTCGTAGCTTAACTAAGCCAGACAGTTATAGAAGTGCAGAGGACAGACTCAATGACCGCTGAGTAGAACTGTATCAGCAGCGCCTGTGGCAGGTTGAACTTCCTCAGCTGGTGAATGAAGTACAACCTCTGCTGGGCCTTTTTCACAATGGAGTCAATGTGGGTCTCTCACTTCAGGTCTTGTGAGATGGTAGTGCCCAGGAACCTGAATGACTCCACTGCTGCCACAGTGCTGTTTAGAATGGTGAGGTGGGGTCAGTGTTGGGGTGTTCCTCCTAAAGTCCACAGTCATTTCCACCGTTTTGAGCGTGTTCAGCTCAAGGTTGTTTTGAGTGCACCAGACAGCCAGCTGTTTAACCTCCCGTCTGTATGCAGACTCATCGTCATCTCGGATGAGGCCGATGACAGTGGTGTCGTCTGCAAACTTCAGGAGATTGACAGAGGGGTCCTTGGCGATGCAGTCGTTGGTGTAGAAGGAGAAGAGTAGTGGGGAGAGCACACATCCCTGGGGGGCACCAGTGCTGATTGTACAGGTGCTGGAAGTGAGTTTCCCCTGTCTCACAAGCTGCTGCCTGTCCGTCAGAAAGCTGGTAATCCACTGACAGATGGACAAGGGAACAGAGAGTTGGTGTAATTTATTCTGGAGTATAACTGGGATGATGGTGTTGAAAGCCAAACTGAAGTCCACAAAAAGGATCCTTGCATATGTCCCTGGTCTGTCCAGATGTTGCAGGATATGATGCAATCCCATGTTGACTGCATCATCCACAGACCTGTTTGCTTGGTAAGTAAATTGAAGGGGATCTAGAAAGGGTCCAGTGATGTCCTTCAGGTGGGCCAACACCAGTCTCTCAAATGACTTCATGACCACAGACGTCAGGGTGACAGGTCTGTAATCATTAAGTCCTGTGATTTTTGGTTTCTTTGGGATGGGGATGATAGTGGAACATTTGAAGCAGCATGGGACTTCACACTGCTCCAGTGATCTGTTGAAGGTTTGTGTGAAGATGGGGGCCAGCTGGTTAGCACAGGATCTAAGACATGCAGGTGAAACGCCATCTGGGCCCTGTGCTTTCCTTATCCTTTGTTTTCAAAGCGTAACATGGAGCGTAACATGATCTCCATGGTTACTGCCAGTGGATGAGACAGTAAATACATTTGAAATGGCAAACGCAAAAGCTTTAGCTAGAACATGATTTAATAATAGTTCAGATTTGATTTACACAAAAGATCAATCTAATTATACGATTACATGCTCTATCATTTTAAGGACCATAAGATTTTTTGAATTGTCATTTTTATGACCATTACTGGTAAGCACATTGTCCCCACAAATTCTCATTTCCATAATGCATAGTGCTGGACATTGTTCCTTTTTCCAACCTATTTTCATTATGACATGTGACTGTTTTTCATGACAAATAAGCACATTTTTACTCACCAGTTCTCAGTGCTCGGATGTTTTATTCGTGAGTTTTATTTTCATTGTTCTCCTAATACTATGTAATACTTCAATATAGTAATTCATATTATTCTGTCCGGACATAATTGTTTATTTTCTTTATTTATTTATTTATTTTGAGGAGGGTGGTAAAACAAATACTATCATGATGTATAAGTGCCAACAATTTAAATACTATAGTATATGATAATGGCACAATGCAAAAATGTATTATTGGTCCTAGAATGGGCTTTATATTGTTTATGCAAAATATCATTTATTTTTTATTTTGATATATATATATATATATATATTATAATTTCATTAGATTCTCATTACATTAACACAATGTTTTTCAATAAACATCAGCAAAATAAGGTACAACAACAATAGCTAAACTATTAAAAAAATTATCATTATATTTTTTTTATGACATTAATGAGAATGTTGTGGGAAATACACAAAATATGTGCATAATTGTTATAAAAATAATGCC
The DNA here is from genome assembly GCF_019703515.2 of Myxocyprinus asiaticus. Classification (NCBI taxonomy): domain Eukaryota; kingdom Metazoa; phylum Chordata; class Actinopteri; order Cypriniformes; family Catostomidae; genus Myxocyprinus; species Myxocyprinus asiaticus. Next base: position 43,752,598 of record NC_059374.1, on the reverse strand, counting down.
ACAATGCATAAATATATTATTGGTCCTAGAATGCCTGCAAAAATAATAAATAAACAAATACATAAATAAGTAAATAAATCCACATGTTTATGCATCAATTAATATATAAATAATTAAATATGTGATGAGATTTACAAATAGTTAAATAAATAAATGCACCCAAAATAATACAACATAAAACAGTAAGAGGAAATGTAAAATTTAAACTTGTTTTTTTCCATTCTATATTTCTTTAATCATTCATTTATTTCCGTATGTAGTTCCGTATTTATTTTTCCTTCGTGCAACATGCTAATGAGAGGATGTCAATCAAACATCAGTAGGCGGACTTTATGACACCATTGGCTGATCATTGTAAAAGTATGACATTAATAGGACGATACTGAATTTGAACAATTAATCACTTTTATAATTCTTCAAACTATTCGCTGCCTTGCGGAACAACTCTGCTATCGACCTTCTCTTGGTGAAACTGCAAACTCTCCCAAAAAACTGCTGCACCTGGTATCATAGTTTGACTGTGATGCCCGGACAGCTGTTGACATCCTCTCATTAGCATGTTGCACGAAGGAAAAATAAATACGCAACAGCTAGTAATAAATAAACGATTCATTAAAAATAAAAATGTGGAATGAAAATCAATTTTACATTTCCTTTAACAATTTGCATTTCCTCAACCATTTATTTATGTGTTATATTGTATTATTTTTTGCATTTATTGGTGCATTTATTTATTTGTAAATCTGCTTGCACATTTAATTATTTATATATTTATTTATGCTTGAATATGCAGATTTATTTTTCTATTTGTGTATTTATATATTTATTATTTTTACAGGTTTCGGGCTTTGTATTTATGCAAAATATAATTTATTTTATATATATATATATATATATATATATGTATACACACACACACACACACACACACACACATATATATCTCAAAATAAATTATACCAACAGTCATCCATGCGATTATCTAATCAGCCAATCATGTGGCAGCAGTGCAGTGCATAAAATCATGCAGATACGGGTCAGGAGCTTCAGTTAATGTTCACATCAACCATCAGAATGGGGAAATCTCAGTGATTTGGAGCGTGGCATGATTGTTGGTGCCAGATGGGTTGGTTTGAATATTTCTGTAACTGCTGATCTCCTGGGATTTTCACACACAACAGTCTCTAGAATTTACTCAGAATGCTATTCTAAGATGCGGGTTGGTGCTGTTTTGGCAGCATGAGGGGGACCTACATAATATTAGACAGGTGGTTTTAATGTTGTGGCTGATCCTGTATAATATATATATATGTATAAATTTCATTAAATTCTCATTACATGAATACAGTGTTTTTTAAATTAAATATCAGCATAATAATGGTGATACAACAAAAACAAATGTTTTGCATTATTGCAGTAATGAGAATTTAGGAGGAAAGGGAGCACAACAATTCAACAACTCTTAACTGTCCTGTAAATAGGCTTTATTTTCTTTATGCAAAATGTAATTATTTATTTTGGGGTGAAAAATATGTGTGTATTAACATCTCAATGTGAGAAACAGTGAGACAGAGACAGACAGGGAGAGATTTCAGGAGGTCAAAGTCATGCTGACATCACCTGCAGCAAAAGTACACACACACACACACTCACACACACACACACACACACTCAAACACACACTCAAACACACACACTCAAACACACACTCACACACACACACACTCACATACACACTCAAACACACACACACACACTCAAACACACACTCACACACACACACACTCACATACACACTCAAACACACACTCAAACACACTCACACACACACTCACACACACACACACACTCACACACACACTCACACACACACTCACACACACACACTCAAACACACACACACACATGCGCTCATACAGTACAGGAGGACAGATGTTAAATCGATGTGACAGTTGATGCTTCTGTAGCTAAATAAAGCTGGAAAGAAACACCAACACGCAAAAATGTTAAAACACACAAACGAAATGATTTATCAGCTGCTTTCAAGGTGAATATATATTTTTTATTGTTCAGAAAGAGAACTGTGTGTGTGTGGCCTTTAATATTTTGACTGTCATGTAAGATGCCCATCATGATTCCCAGGAAACACGTCACTCACTATAACTTCAGCAAAAGTGCTGTTGTTCTTGTGAAATGCAACATGAGATAGATGTTGTGTATCTCTCCTTACGGGAGAATCAGAATTGGAAGAGTTTGTGGTTTGATGTTGTTTCTGTTTGTTTGTGGCCGTCAGAGAATACTCCTGAAGTGTCACATTATTCATTGTTTCACGGTTGCATTCATTTGTTAATGATCAAAGAAATCTTGCTGCTGTCCTTCCAGAAGTAAACGTGAGGAAAATGGCATGACCTATATTTTCTTCCAGAGGGAAAAACGAAAATCAGCTTTCGCTGCCTGAGGAGTTTATTTAACATTTTAATACTTTCCCGAGTCTCTGGGCTTGAAGCGATAATGTTTTTGTGATGTTCAGCTCATTAAAATGACATTGTCCCCGTTCCCTAACTTTCAATATTCTGTTAGCACTATTTAGCAAAGTCGCAAGGAAAAATCCTTGAAGTGTCCGAGTTCAAAGAGGCAGGAAGTTATTTAAACTCCCTGAATCTCACCTTGTGTTGTTGAGATGTCCTGATGAGCTCCGTTGTGAGAAAAGCATTTGGGAAGTTCTGGCCTCATCTGCGAGATCTTCTATAAACCGCTCATGTCTGACTCAGATTGTGTGGAAATGTTTGTTTAACGTTATCGCAACAGTTATGATGTTCCCTGAGCTCTCCAGTGAGTCTAAAGAATTTATTAAATCCTGTATGAAAATATTCCCAAACTCCCGGCAGGTGTGTAGAACTCCAGAGGAGAGCTGCAGGAGAGAGATAGCAGGATTATAAACTCATGACAGCAGCACAACCTCAATTCAAACAGTCATGATCATGTGATCAGAGACTGGAGTCTTTACTGTCCAGGTTTGGTGAAGCAACATTATGAATGCATGAATGGTATTGATCACTAATGGGAACTCTAGTAAATCTTACATGCAGTATAATAAGGGATACTATAGATTGAGTAGATTTCTACAGTTTCTCAAGACAGTGTGAGTGGTGTTTGTCTGTGTAAAACTCCACATTTGCTAGGTTGCTGTCAGTGGTTGCTAAGTGGTTGCTTAGGTGTTCTGTGTGGTTGCTAGGAGGTTGCTAATGTTTACAGATTGCTGCTAGGAGGTTGCTAAGGTGTTATGAGTGGTTGCTAGGTGGTTGATAATGTTTTCAGATTGGTGCTAGAAGGTTACTAAGGTGTTCTTAGTGGTTGCTTGGAGATTGCTAAGGTGTTCTGAGTGGTTGCTAGGGGGTTGCTAAGGTTTTCAAATGTGTGCTAGGAGGTTGATGATGTGTTCTGAGTGGTTGCTAGGTGGTTGCTAAGGTTTCCAGATTGGTGCTAGGAGGTTGCTAAGGTTTTCTTAGTGGTTGCTAAGGTGTTCTGAGTAGTTGCTAAGGTGTTCTAAATGGTTGCTAGTTGGCTGATAAGGTGTTCTGAGTTGCTGTTGTTGTCAGGTGAAAATTAAAATAAACTGTTAGTAAAGAAACAGCACACGTCTCCTCAACAACACATTATTTGAGGTATCATTCATGTCTGGAGAACAAACACTGTGTGTTTTGTAAAATCATGTTTTGGCTGTGAATATTAATGAAAGCAATATTTGTGTGTGTTTGTGTTATGTGTCCACTAGATGACAGTGTGTATCATAGTCTATGGATTTATCTACAGGTTACAGTGAGCTAGAAGCTTCTACATGTTGCCACGGTGATCCAGCCCATAATACACACAGTCACCCCATCAGCAACAAACAAACACAGGATGTTCGATAAATTAACTATTATTGCAGCTCCTTCATTTTTACACACAAACACACACACACACACGGCTGTTTAGTGCGTTTTTTAAACGATTTGTCCTCATAAACCACAATTATTAATTGTGTAATTACCAGTTTGTAACCTAAAAAAAAAGTCTTCGTAAACCACTTAAACCTGTCCACACTCACACACACACACACACACACACACACACACACACACACACACACACACACACACCCACACACACACACAAACCCACACACACACAGACACTCAAACACACACACATACACACACAAACACATACACACACACATACACACACACACACACACACACAGACACACACAGCACATACACACACACACACATACACACACACACACACACACACACACACATATACACACACACAAACACACACATGCACACACACAAACACACACACACACACTTGATTGCAGTAAAAGTTTGAAATGATCACACTTAACACAAGCATGTGATAACATGTATTCACATGTTTATCATTTGTCACATGCATATGAGAGTGTGTTTGTGTGTTTTAGTGTGTGGGTGTTTATGAGTGCATGACGCAGGTATGTATGTGTGTGTGTGTGTGTGTGTTAATGCAGTTGTTTACATGCAGGGACAGTAATAAGGCCAAGACTCTTTTCTTTTAGCTAAGTATATGCACAACGCAAGGATTGAATCTTTTCTAAGGTATGTAAAATGTAAATAGAAAGCCGTCACGTTCCTCCAGAAGTGCATGATGGGAAAATGACTGTCATCAAAACTCGTTAGAATTGTGAACACAACAGCAGCCATTTCTGCCTTCAAACAACATCTGCCTTCTTTCCATCGCCTTTCTCTGTGTCATTGCCACATGGGGAGGCGTTTATGTCACAGGAAATGAGAGAGATTTGTGAATGAGTTAAGATGGTCGTGGAGTGACGTGTGCAAATTAAGTACAAAATTTGACATTTGTACTTTTTAACACACAGTGGTGTGCAGACATATCCGACTCAATACACTCACAGTCGCATGTGAGTGCAGATATTCCAGAGGCATTTGATCAATCACACACAGAGACGAGCAGTCACACGTGTCAGGTGGTCATTAATTGGATCAATAACTCTATCAGCGGGTGTTAGTGAGGTGACTCAACCTGACCTGTCTGTCTGTCAATCATCTGCTCTTTTTGTTCATTTCATGCCTTCATTTTCTCACCAATATCAGTTTGTTCTGTAGATCAGCGGTTCCGGACCGTGTACTCATAGCCCAAGGTACTGAAGCAGGTTCAATTAAAAATTTTTTTTAATTTACTTACCCTCATAATATTCATTACATTTGGTTTAATTAACTGTTCTCAAATCCATTCTTATGCCGATGCAACACTGTACTAAAATACTCTGACAACAACACTATTGAATCAGCAGGACGATACATATAGCTTAGTTTTTTTATATTTTGAATCTACAGCGTGAAACATATAGCGCGATCAGTGTAGTCCGATTCATGAACAAATGACTCTTATGAGTCAATTCTTTTGGATCTACAGCGTGAAACATACAGCGCGATCAGTGTAGTCCGATTCACGAACGAATAACTCTTATGAGTCAATTCTTTTGGATCTACAGCGTGAAACATATAGCGTGATCAGTGTAGTCTGATTCATGAACAAATGACTCTTATGAGACGATGCTTTTGGATCTACATCGTGAAACATACAACGTGATCAGTGTAGTCCAATTCATGAACAAATGACTCTTATGAGACGATGCTTTTGGATCTACAGCGTGAAACATATAGCGCGATCAGTGTAGTCCAATTCATGAACAAATGACTCTTATGAGACGATGCTTTTGGATCTACATCTTGAAACATACAGCGCGATCAGTGTAGTCCGATTCACGAACAAATGACTCTTATGAGACGATTCTTTTGAATCTACAGCCTGAAACATACAGCACGATCAGTGTAGTCTGATTCATGAACAAATGACTCTTATGAGACGATGCTTTTGGATCTACATCGTGAAACATACAGCGCGATCAGTGTAGTCCGATTCATGAACAAATGACTCTTATGAGACGATTCTTTTGAATCTACAGCCTGAAACATACAGCGTGATCAGTGTAGTCTGATTCACGAACAAATGACTCTTATGAGACGATTCTTTTGAATCTACAGCCTGAAACATACAGCGCGATCAGTGTAGTCCGATTCATGAACAAATGACTCTTATGAGTCGATTCTTTTGGATCTACAGCCTGAAACATACAGCACGATCAGTGTAGTCCGATTCACGAACAAATGACTCTTATGAGACGATTCTTTTGAATCTACAGCCTGAAACATACAGCGTGATCAGTGTAGTCTGATTCATGAACAAATGACTCTTATGAGACGATTCTTTTGAATCTACAGCCTGAAACATACAGCGTGATCAGTGTAGTCTGATTCACGAACAAATGACTCTTATGAGTCGATTCTTTTGGATCTACAGCCTGAAACATACAGCGCGATCAGAGTTGTCTGATTCCTGAACGAATAACTCTTATGAGTCGGTTCTTTTGAATCTACAGCCTGAAACATACAGCGTGATCAGTGTAGTCTGATTCCTGAACAAATGACTCTTATGAGTCAGTTCTTTTGGATCTACAGCCTGAAATATACAGCGCAATCAGTGTAGTCCGATTCATGAACAAATGACTCTTATGAGATGATTCTTTTGAATCTACATCCTGAAACATACAGCGCGATCAGTGTAGTCTGATTCACGAACAAATTACTCTTATGAGTCGATTCTTTTGAATCTACATCCTGAAACATACAGCGTGATCAGTGTAGTCTGATTCACGAACAAATGACTCTTATGAGTCGATTCTTTTGAATCTACAGCCTGAAACATACAGCGTGATCAGTGTAGTCTGATTCATGAACAAATGACTCTTATGAGACGATTCTTTTGAATCTACAGCCTGAAACATACAGCGTGATCAGTGTAGTTTGATTCCTGAACAAATGACTCTTATGAGTCGGTTCTTTTGGATCTACAGCCTGAAATATACAGCGCAATCAGTGTAGTCCGATTCACGAAAAATAGACTCTTATGAGACGATTCTTTTGGATCTACAGCCTGAAATATACAGCGCAATCAGTGCAGTCCGATTCACGAACAATTGACTCTTATGAGTCGATTCTTTTGGATCTACAGCCTGAAATATACAGCGCAATCAATGTAGTCCGATTCCCAAACAAATGATTCTAATGAGTCGGTTGATTAATGTTGATTCTGTGTTGCCCTGAAGTAAAACCCGTCGAGAAGTAAAGTGGCTCAATTTTATCTTTTTTTTTTCTCATTATCAATCTGTGTCATATCTTTCTTCAACTCTGTTTGTCTCCATCATTCTCTCTGAGAATCTCAAGGATATGAGATCATTTTTACCTGTCTGTGTGTCTTCTGTTCGTTCCAGTCTTTATTCTCTCTCTCTCTCTCTCTCTCTCTCTCTCTCTCTCGTTGTGTTTTCCTATAAAATCACTCTGATCAGGTCTTATTCATTCCATCAGTTCCTCTTGGGGAATATGAGAGCGTTCCAGAGTCATTTTCCTCTTAGCTGCGGTTTGTTTCATAATTTGTCCTGAGCAACAGATCAAGAATGAACTATACTGAGCGAGAGAGAGAGAGAGAGAGAGAGAGAGAGAATCAGAAAGACACACAATCTGAAGATTTGTCATCCTTAACTTTAGTTGTGCTGTTGTAATGCCATCTATTGAGGACACACAATAAAATACACATATTGATAATGTCTATGTACGGCATCAGTGTCATGATGTTGATCACCACTGATAATAAGTTCAACTTATCCCTTTGTTTGTAAACAAAGTGGAAATGTGTACACTAATACACATACTATGTCTATGGGGCAATTGTGCAACTACTAGACAGTTTTTATAATCATAACACATTACACGAGGCTAATGCGATATAATCATTCGTCTTACAGTGAAAAGTTATATTAATTCTTTAAACTCATGACCAGCTAAAAATGGGGTGTGGTATAACTATTGTCAAGCACTGTTTACATGGAGCAAGCTCCACCCACAGGAATTCAGGAGTTCATCCACCTATAAAAGTAGTTCCTTATTATTAGTTTTATTATTTACATATTTTATTTTATTTTATACTGGTGCAAATACAGATGAAGTTTGAAAAAGAGACCGTGTCCACATACGTGGACATTATGTTTTAGCTTCACTATAGGCTATGCATAATTAAATTTCATTTAAACCGACTGATCTCAGTTCAGGAGACTCTGTGCTGTCATTAAAGGGTTAAACTTTCGACGTACGGAGTCATGTGACAAAACAACATAGTGCCGATCACAGCGGAGTTTGTCTTTGGGAGAAACGCCAATAAAACTACAACTGGTAAGAAACCTAATTCAGTTTTTACATTGAAACCTGTTTGAGTCAAAAGATTAGAGTCTCTAGTTTCATCCGATATGCCATTTTCTACATTTGAGTGATTTATCATGAAACGGCACGCTGTTAAACATAATGACCACGTATGTGGAATATAGGCTCATTTTTCTTAAACTTTCCTATATGCAATGTGCGAGTCAATGGATGCATCCAAAAGCTGAAAAATGTGTCTTTCAGAGGCTTTATATGGAGTTAGGATGAAAATGAGGTGCATTTCAAACTGTTCTGAGACCAGTGCAGACAGACAGCACACTGGAGGTTAAGTCATTCACTAAATAGGGAGCAAGGGAGCATCCTATAGCTCTCTATGCAGTTAAGTGCATTCACTCCTAAAATCTGATCAAAAGTTCAGTTTCAGGCTGCAGATGATGTTTGGATCACTCAACATGTTTGACAGACATGTGACAATGATAATCAGTACATAGATTCAGAATTTATAATGTATCATTTTATTTTAACATGGTTGACAGTGATTGGATGATGCTGGACTTTACTTTGAATCAGAATTAATTATGATAATTTCTGATGTAATGTCTGTAACATGAATAATCAACACTCCTGGACACATAATAAACAATTTGATGACTTTCTATAGCTTGATATTATTTAACATTTCACAATTTAATCTCACTGCCCACATATGAGGGAAACGATTTGCTCTAGAAATGTTTTTATTTATTTTTTTTGCCTGTTTATTAGGTGCTATTAGTTACAAATCAAAAAGAGGATTTTCACACAGCAGTCACGCTTGGGTCTCAGGAGGTGAAACACTTTAAAGCTCAGATAGCACATTTTTACTGAAGAATATTCAAATGCATGCTTAACATTTTTGACTTTACTTCCCCAAAGACTTCCGTTATAATGTAAGCAAGATTTATGCTTGTTTTTCCAAACTGAAATCAATATGATTTTCTGTGGTAATCAATAGCATATCACAGATGCTTTACATTAGTAGATATTACACTGAAAATATCTGCAGAACGTAGGATTTATTTCTGATTTTTTTCCCCCTTTGATATCATCACTCAAGGCAGATTTCACTCACTTCTGCATTCATTCAGTTGCAAACAACTCTTGCAGAGTGACACAGTTAGTGTTTTCTGGGAATTCCGATGAGGTCAAGGGGTCAAATGCAGAGAAGTGTGTGTGTCTATTTCCGGGTTATGATGTTGCTGTGGACATGATTGACAGGGTCAGGGTGTGGTGGTGACTCTGACGTCCCACAATTTCCACACCACCTGCCTCTCTCACTCTTGTCTTTAAACCAAGTGTACACTACGCAGGAAACTCAGGATGTGTGTGTGTGTGTGTGTACAGATGAGCTGCTTCCTTTCTAGTCTGCAGGTCACCATAAGGGCTTCCTCTCTCTCTCTCTCTCACACACACACACACACACTAAAGTACTGTCACATCTAGTGACTGCAGTGGAGTGTTTGTGTGGTCGGTCATCGCAGTAATGTCGCTGTAAGTTTTTACTCTTTCGT